>NC_041390.1:198058022-198081990 GCF_002162155.2 Triticum dicoccoides | reverse complement strand
GGCGACACGCGCGGGTGGCGGCGGCGGCTGCGGGGCGGCGGTGGTGTGGTGGTGGGGGGCCGGGGTGGCGCGTATACATAGGAGGGGGCGACTTGGAGGAGGGGGCAAGGCGCGGCGGAGGCGGAGTCCGGCTCAGACTCCGGTCCGAGCTCGGCGGCGGCGGCCACTTGGGCCGGCGGGCCGGCTGGGTTCGGCCCAGTCGGCACGGGGAGATTTTTTTTTAAAAACAATTTCACCAACAGAAATAAAATCCTAGAAAATAAAATAAAAATGTAAAATGCCAGAATAAATTTTCACCGTCTAAATAAAATATTTAGAACAAGATGAACATTTTCTTGGCCCTAAAATGAATTTTTGAAAACATGCAATTTTTCTAATGCAAATAAAATCCAAATAAAATCGAATAAAATCAAACAAATGATTTTAATATTTTTCCTCCAATATTTCCATTATTTTGGAGAAGTCATATTATCTCCTCTCATATATTTTTTAATGTGAAATATTTTTTGGAGGGAAAAATAATTAAAATCAAAATCATCGTTTCATTATTTGATAAAAAATCAAATATGAAAACCGGGAAATCCCCAACTCTCTCCGAGGGTCCTTGAGTTGCTTAGGATTTCGAGGATTGCGGAACGGAAATGCAATAAAATATGATATGCATGAATGACCTATGTATAACATTCCAAATTGAAAATTTGGGATGTTACAGCGTGACCAGGGGTAGGCGCACCCCCCGAGATCATGGGTCCCATGCAACTCCATTTGACCCAATTCCAAGCCTATAAATTCACATATATTCCCAAACCAACAGAGAGCCACCCGAAACACTATTTCCGCCACCGCATCATCTGTTCTTTCGTGATCCCATCTGGAGGCCTTTTTCCGGTACTCTGCCGGAGGGGGAATCGATCATGAAGGGCTTCTACATCATTCTTGCTACCTTCCGATGATGTGTGAATAGTTTGCCATAGACCTATGGGCCCATAGTTAGTAGCTAGATGACTTCTTCTCTCTCTTTGATCTTCAATACCATGTTCTCCTCGATCTTCTTGGAGTTCTATCTGATGTAATCTTTTTTGCAGTATGTTTGTTGGGATCCTATGAATTGTGGGTTTATGATCAGATTATTCATTGAAAGTAATTAAGTCTTTTCTGAACTTTATTATGCATGATTTTTATATCTTTGTATTCCTCTTCGATATATCCGTTTAGTTTGGCCAACTAGATTGACTTACCTTCGCCATGGACCGGTGGGGACCAATCCACGAAAACTGGTGCAGGAGCCGTCATCCAATCATGCCCGCGTACATATCAAACTGGACGATTTTCATCAAACACGACATAATTCAGCAAAGTTTGGATAGCGAATAGCACAATTCATTCATAAATAGCCTGCAAATATCTCTAGTACAACATATTCAAATTAAACGAGATAATCAAATGTTCAACAAGTTTTTCATGGATAGATCAAATTCAATGATATTAGAATAATCGGAGCTGGCACAGGTCATCACACACACATAGCCCTTGAGTTTCATCCAATAATGTATGTGCGTGAATGGTCTGCCTTCTCATCCGTAGTACATCACGATAACACGTGCATGCTAAACAACATGGAGAGCAACATTGCATGTATAAATGAATTAATCAAAATGTAGTGCAATGTGCAAATGGTCACATTGCCTCTACTCGTTCAATTACGCCACAAAACTTCATGATGGCCACATTTTTCTAACGACTTTCACATTGCGTTCATGGATGATGTGCACGTCATATATAGGGCGCAAAGCGCTTTCGCGCATGAAACAAACCATGCCCGCACTGCCAAAAGAACTCACCCTTTTCGCTCCTGCCTACAAAGTTCGTAGATACGGTCAACCATGCATCACATAATGATAACCCACAAGTATAGGGGATCGTTTGTAGCATTTTTTGATAAATAAGAGTGTCGAACCCAACGAGGAGCTAAAGGTAGAACAAATATTCACTCAAGTTCTATCGACCATCGATACAACTCTACGTACGCTTGATGTTTGCTTTACCGGAAACAAGTATGAAACTATTTTGCGAGGATAAAACTACGAGTACTTTGCACGAATAAAAATACGGATAAATGCTACCTCTTGAGCACCATGTTGGTTTTCCCCAAAGAGGAAGGGATGATGCAGCAAAGTAGCGTAAGTATTTCCCTCAGTTTTTGAGAACCAAGGTATCAATCCAGTAGGAGGCTACGCGCGAGTCCCTCGTACCTGCACAAAACAAATAAATCCTCGCAACCAACGCGAATAGGGGTTGTCAATCCCTACACGGCCAGTTACGAGAGTGAGACCTGATAGATATGATAAGATAATATTTTCGGTATTTTTGTGATAAAGATGCAAAGTAAAATAAAGGCAAAGTAAAGAGCAAAGGAAATAACTAAGTGGTAGGAGATTAATATGATGAAGATAGACCCGGGGGCCATAGGTTTCACTAGTGGCTTCTCTCGAGAGCATAGGTATTCTACTAGACTGACTCCTGCCTGCATCTACTACTATTACTCCACTCATCGACCGCTATCCAGCATGCATCTAGAGTATTAAGTTCATGAAAACAGAGTAACGCCTTAAGCAAGATGACATGATGTAGAGGGATAAACTCATGCAATATGATGAAACCCCGTCTTGTTATCCTCGATGGCAACAATACAATACGTGCCTTGCTGCCCCTACTATCACTGGGAAAGGACACCACAAGATTGAACCCAAAGCTAAGCACTTCTCCCATTGCAAGAAAGATCAATCTAGTAGGCCAAGCCAAACTGATAATTCGAAGAGACTTGCAAAGATAACCAATCATACATAAAAGAATTCAGAGAAGATTCAAATATTCTTCATAGATAGACTTGATCATAAACCCACAATTCATCGGTCTCAACAAACACGTCGCAAAAAGAAGATTACATCGAATAGATCTCCACAAGAGAGGGGGAGAACATTGTATTGAGATCCAAAAAGAGATAAGAAGCCATCTAGCTAATAACTATGGACTCATAGGTCTGAGGTAAACTACTCACACTTCATCGAAGGGGCTATGGTGATGATGTAGAAGCCCTCCGTGATGGATACCCCCTCCGGCGGAGCTCCGGAACAAGCCCCAAGATGGGATCTCATGGATACAGAAAGTTGCAGCGATGGAATTAGGGTTTTGGCTCTGTATCTGATTGTTTGGGGGTACGTAGGTATATATAGGAGGAAGGAGTACGTCGGTGGAGCAACAGGGGGCCCACGAGGGTGGAGGGCACGCCTGGGGGGGTAGGCGCGCCACCTACCTCGTGGCCTCCTCCTTTGTTTCTTGACGTAGGGTCCAAGTCTCCTGGATCATGTTCAGTGAGAAAATCACGTTCCCAAAGGTTTCATTCCGTTTGGACTCCGTTTGATATTCCTTTTCTTCGAAACCCTAAAATAGGGAAAAAAAACAGCAATTCTGGGCTGGGCCTCCGATTAATAGGTTAGTCCCAAAAATAATATAAAAGTGGATAATAAAGCCCAATAATGTCCAAAACAGTAGATAATATAGCATGGAGCAATAAAAAATTATAGATACGTTGGAGACGTATCAAGCATCCCCAAGCTTAATTCCTGCTCGTCCCCGAGTAGGTGAATGATAAAAACAGAATTTTTGATGCGGAGTGCTACTTGGCATAATTCTAATGTAATTCTTCTTAGTTGTGGTATGAATATTCAGATCCAAAAGATTCAAGATAAAAGTTCATATTGACATAAAAATAATAATACTTCAAGCATACTAACTAAGCAATTATGTCTTCTCAAAATAACATGGCCAAAGAAAGTTCATCCCTACAAAATCATATAGTTTAGTCATGCTCCATTTTCGTCACACAAGAATGCTCTCATCATGCACAACCCCGTTGACAAGCCAAGCAATTGTTTCATACTTTAGTAATCTCAAACCTATAAACTTTCATGCAATATATGAGTGCGAGACATGGATATAGCACTATGGGTGGGATAGAATATGATGATGGGGGTTATGTGGAGAAGACAAAAAAGAAGAAAGTCTCACATCGACGAGGCTAATCAATGGGCTATGGAGATGCCCATCGATTGGTGTTAATGCAAGGAGTAGGGATTGCCATGCAACGGATGCACTAGAGCTATAAATGTATGAAAGCTCAACAAAAGAAACTAAGTGGGTGTGCATCCAACTTGCTTGCTCACGAAGACCTAGGGCACTTGAGGAGGCCCATTGTTGGAATATACAAGCCAAGTTCTATAATGAAAATTTCCCACTGGTATATGAAAGTGACAAAACAAAAGGCTCTCTATCATGAAGATTATGGTGCTAATTTGAAGCGCAAGTGTGGCAAAGCATAGTAGCATTGTCCCTTATATATATATTTTTTATTTGGCCCTCCCTTTTTTTATTTGGCCTTTCTCTTTTTTTAGGACAATGATCTATGAATCATGGTCATCACACTTCTATTTATTTACAACTCAAGAATTACAACTCAATACTTAGAACAAGATATGACTCTATATGAATGCCTCCGGCGGTGTGCCGGGATATGAAATGATCCAAGAGTGACATGTATGAAAGAATTATGAACGGTGGCTTTGACACAAATACTATGTCAACTACATGATCATGCTAAGCAATATGACAATGATGAATGTGTCATGATAAACGGAATGGTGGAAAGTTCCATGGCAATATATCTCGAAATGGCTATGGAAATGCCATAATAGGTAGGTATGGTGGCTGTTTTGAGGAAGATATAAGGAGGTTTACGTGTGAAAGAGCGTATCATATCACAGGGTTTGGATGCACCGGCGAAGTTTGCACCAACTCTCAATGTGAGAAAGGGCAATGCACGGTACCGAAGAGGCTAGCAATGATGGAAGGGTGAGAGTGCGTATAATCCATGGACTCAATGTCATAAAGAACTCACATACTTATTGCAAAAATCTACAAGTCATCAAAAACCAAGCACTGCGCGCATGCTCCTAGGGGGGTAGATTGGTAGGAAAAGACCATCGCTCGTCCCCGACCGCCACTCATAAGGAAGACAATCAAATAACACCTCATGTTTCAAATTCATTACATAACGTTTACCATACGTGCATGCTACGGGACTTGCAAACTTCAACACAAGCATTTCTCAAATTCACAACTACTCAACTAGCACGACTTTGATATTATTACCTCCATATCTCAAAACAATCATCAAGTATCAAACTTCTCTTAGTATTCAGAACACTCATAAGAAAAAAATATTAATCTTGAATACCTAGCATATTAGGATTATTTAAGCAAATTACCATGCAATTTAAGACTCTCAAAATAATCTAATTGAAGCATGAGATATCAATAGTTCCTATAAAACAAATCCACCACCGTGCTCTAAAAGATATAAGCGAAGTACTAGAGCAAAACTATATAACTCAAAAAGATATAAGTGAAGCACATAGAGTATTCTAATAAATTCCAAATCATGTATGGCTCTCACAAAAGGTGTGTACAGAAAGGATGATTGTGGTAAACTAAAAGGCAAAGACTCAAATCATACAATACGGTCCAAGCAAAACACATATCATGTGGTGAATAAAAATATAGCTCCAAGTAAAGTTACCGATAGAAGTAGACGAAAAAGGGGATGCCTTCCGGGGCATCCCCAAGCTTTGGCTTTTAGGTGTCCTTATATTATCTTGGGTGTTCCATGGGCATCCCCAAGCTTAGGCTCTTGCCACTCCTTGTTCCATAATCCATCAAATCTTTACCCCAAACTTGAAAACTTCACAACACAAAACTTAAAGTAGAAAATCTCATGAGCTCCGTTAGAGAAAGAAAACAAAAGACCACTTCAAGTTACTGTAATGAACTCATTCTTTATTTATATTGGTGTTAAGCCTATTGTATTCCAATTTCTCTTGGTTTATAAACTATTTTACTAGCCATAGATTCATCAAAATAAGCAAACAACAAAGAAAAACAGAATCTATCAAAAACAGAATAGTCTGTAGTAATCTGTAGCTAGCGCAATATCTGGAACCCCAAAAATTCTAAAATAAATTTCTGGACGTGAGAAATTTATCTATTAATAATCTGCAAAAAGAATTAACTAAATATCACTTTCCAAATAAAAATGGCAGCAGTTCTCGTGAACACTAAAGTTTCTGTTTTTTTACAGCAAGATATCAAGACTTTCCCCAAGTCTTCCCAACGGTTCTACTTAGCACAAACACTAATTAAACACAAAAAACACAATCTAAACAGAGGCTAGATAAATTATTTATTTCTAAACAGGAGCAAAAGGCAAGGAATAAAAATAAAATTAGGTTGCCTCCCAACAAGCGCTATCGTTTAACGCCCCTAGTTAGGCATAAAAAGCAAGGATAGATCTAGGTATTGCCATGTTTGGTAGGCAATCCATAAGTGGCTCTCATAATAGATACATAAGGTAATTTAATTTTCTTTCTAGGAAAGTGTCCATGCCATTCCTTAACGAAAATTGGAATCTAATATTTCCTTCCTTCATATCAATAATTGCACCAATCGTTCTAAGGAAAGGTCTACCAAGAATAATAGGTCATGAAGGATTGCAATCTATGTCAAGAACAATAAAATCTACGGGTACATAATTCCTATTTGCAACAATAGGAACATAATTAATTCTTCCCATAGGTTTCTTAATAGTGGAATCCCCAAGGTGCAAGTTTAGAGAGCAATCATCAAAATCACGGAAACCTAACAAATCACACAAAGTCTTTGGAATCATGGAAACACTAGCACCCAAATCACATAAAGCATAGAAGTCATGATCTTTAATCTTAATTTTAATAGTTGGTTCCCACTCATCATAAAGTTTCCTAGGGATAGAAACTTCCAACTCAAGTTTTTATTCATAAGATTGCATCAAGGCATCAACGATATGTTTAGTAAACGCTTTATTTTGACTATAAGCGTGAGGAGAATTTAGCGCGGATTGCAACAAGAAAATATAATAAATCAAAGATCAATTTTCATAATTAAATTCCTTGAAATCCAAAATAGTGGTTTAGCAACATCTAGGGTTTTAATTTCTTCAATCCCACTTTCATCAATTTTAGCATCAAGATCTAAAAACTCTGAATTCTTGGAACGCCTTCTAGTTAAAGGTGGATCATATTCAGTCCCATCATTATTAAGATTCATATTTCAAAACAAAGATTTAATAGGGGACACATCAATAAATTTTAGATCTTCATCTTTATTTTCATAGAAACTAGAAGAACACGCTCTTATAAAGGCATCTTTCTTAGCACGCATCCTAGCGGTTCTTTCTTTGCACTCATCAATGGAAATTTTCATGGATTTGAGAGACTCATTGATATCATGCTTAGGTGGAATAGATCTAAGTTTCAAAGAATCAACATCAAGAGAAATTCTATCAACGTTCCTAGCCAACTCATCAATCTTAAGCAATTTTTATTTAATCATTGCATTGAAATTCTTTTGCGAAGTAATAAATTCTTTAATATTAGATTCAAAATCAGAGGGCATCCTATTATAATTTCCATAAGAATTGTTGTAGGAATTACCATAGTCATTAGAGGGATTACTAGGATAAGGCCTAGGATTAAAATTTCCTCTATACGCGTTGTTACCAAAATTGTTCCTACCAACAAAATTCACATCCATAGATTCATTATTATTCTCAATCAAAGTAGACAAGGGCATATCATTAGGATCAGAAGAAACACTTTTACTAGCAAATAATTTCATAAGTTCATCCATCTTTCCACTCAAAACATTAATTTCTTCTATCGCATGCACCTTTTTATTAGTAGATCTTTTAGTATGCCATTGAGAATAATTAACCATGATATTATCTAGGAGTTTAGTAGCTTCTCCTAAAGTGATTTCCATAAAAGTGCCTCCCGCGGCCGAATCTAAAAGATTTCTAGAAGAAAAATTCAATCCGGCATAAAATTTTTGTATAATCATCCACAAATTCAAACCATGAGTAGGGCAATTACGTATCATTAATTTCATCCTCTCCCAAGCTTGTGCAACATGTTCATGATCAAGTTGCTTAAAATTCATAATATCGTTTCTAAGGGAGATGATCTTAGCGGGAGGAATATACTTAGAGATAAAAGCATCTTTGCACTTGTTCCATGAATCAATACTATTTTTAGGCAAAGACGAAAACCAAGCTTTAGCACTATCTCTATGCGAAAAAGGAAATAGCTTCAATTTAACAATATCGTTATCCACATATTTCTTCTTTTGCATATGACACAAATCAACGAAGCTATTTAGACGGGTAGCGGCATCTTCACTAGGAAGGCCGGAAAACGGATCTTTCATGACAAGATTCAGCAAAGCGGCATTAATTTCACAAGATTCAGCATCGGTAAGAGGAGCAATCGGAGTGCTAATAAAATCATTGTTGTTGGTATTGGTAAAGTCACACAATTTAGTGTTATCTTGAGCCATCGTGACAAGCAAGCAATCCAACACACAAGCAAACAAAAAGCAAGCGGGCAAAAAGAGGCAAATAGAGAAAGAGAGGGAGGATAGGGAGAGAGAGGGCGAATAAAACGGCAAGGGTGACGTGGGGGAGAGGAAAACGAGAGGCAAATGGCAAATAATGTAATGCGGGAGATAAGGATTGTGATGGGTACTTGGTATATTGACTTTTGCGTAGACCTCCCCGGCAACGGCGCCAGAAATCCTTCTTGCTACCTCTTGAGCACTGCGTTGGTTTTCCCCGAAAAGGAAGGGATAATGCAGCAAAGTAGCGTAAGTATTTCCCTCAGTTTTTGAGAACCAAGGTATCAATCCAGTAGGAGGCTACGCGCGAGTCCCTCGCACCTGCACAAAACAAATAAATCTTCGCAGCCAACGCGATAAGGGGTTGTCAATCCCTACACGGCCACTCACGAGAGTGAGATCTGATAGATATGATAAGATAATATTTTTTGTATTTTTATGATAAAGATGCAAAGCAATATAAAATCAAAGTAAAAAGCAAAGGAAATAACTAAGTATTGGAAGATTAATATGATGAAGATAGACCCGGGGGCCATAGGTTTCACTAGTGGCTTCTCTCAAGAGCATAAGTATTTTACGGTGGGTGAACAAATTACTGTTGAGCAATTGACAGAATTGAGCATAGTTATGAGAATATCTAGGTATGATCATGTATATAGGCATCACGTCCGAGACAAGTAGACCGACTCCTGCCTGCATCTACTACTATTACTCCACTCATCGACCGCTATCCAGCATGCATCTAGAGTATTAAGTTCATGAAAACAGAGTAACGCCTTAAGCAAGATGACATGATGTAGAGGGATAAACTCATGCAATATGATGAAAATCCCATCTTTTTATCCTCGATGGCAACAATACAATACGTGCCTTGCTGCCCCTACTGTCACTGGGAAAGGACATCGCAAGATTGAACCCAAAGCTAAGCACTTCTTCCATTGCAAGAAAGATCAATCTAGTAGGCCAAACCAAACTGATAATTCGAAGAGACTTGCAAAGATAACCAATCATACATAAAAGAATTCAGAGAAGATTCAAATATTGTTCATAGATAGACTTGATCATAAACCCACAATTCATCGGTCTCAACAAACACACCGCAAAAAGAAGATTACATCAAATAGATCTCCACAAGATAGGGGGAGAACATTGTATTGAGATCCAAAAAGAGATAAGAAGCCATCTAGCTAATAACTATGGACTCATAGGTCTGAGGTAAACTACTCACACTTCATCGAAGGGGCTATGGTGATGATGTAGAAGCCCTCCGTGATGGATACCCCCTCCGGCGGAGCTCCGAAACAGGCCCCAAGATGGGATCTCGTGGATACAGAAAGTTGCGGCGATGGAATTAGGGTTTTGGCTCTGTATCTGATCGTTTGGGGGTACGTAGGTATATATAGGAGGAAGGAGTACGTCGGTGGAGCAACAGGGGACCCACGAGGGTGGAGGGCACGCCTGGGGGGGTAGGCGCGCCCCCTACCTCGTGGCCTCTTCCTTTGTTTCTTGACGTAGGGTCCAAGTCTCCTGGATCATGTTCGGTGAGAAAATCACGTTCCCGAAGGTTTCATTACGTTTGGACTCCGTTTGATATTCCTTTTCTTCGAAACCCTAAAGTAGGCAAAAAAACAACAATTCTGGGCTGGGCCTCCGATTAATAGGTTAGTCCCAAAAATAATATAAAAGTGGATAATAAAGCCCAATAATGTCCAAAACAGTAGATAATATAGCATGGAGTAATAAAAAATTATAGATACGTTGGAGACGTATCAATGAATTGCAAGGTAATAAAAGTGGAAAGCTTTTGTCAATAAGAAAGTCATTTGTCCCTAGGCAATCGATAACAAGTACCGGTAATCATTCTTGCAATTTTATATGAGGGAGAGGCATGAGCTAACATACTTTCTCTACTTGGATCATATGCACTTATGATTGGAACTCTAGCAAGCATCCGCAACTACTAAAGATCATTAAGGTTGTGAAACCCAACCATAGCATTAAGTATCAAGTCCTCTTTATTCCCATACATCATACCCCACCTACTTGGGTTTAAGTTTATGTCGCTCTCGCAACCCACTGTAAGTGAACCATGAACATATTGCAACATCCTAAAGCGGGGCCCCTCACGTTTGCATGAGAACGGAGGGCACCGTAGGACAGCACCATAAATAAAATATACAATCATACCAACCAAGATCACGATTAACCCACGGGACAAAACGGATCTACTCAAACATCATAGGATAACCATATATCGTTGGGAAATAATATATGCAGTTGAGCACCATGTTTAAGTAGAGATTACAGCGGGGAGAAAGGTGTTACACCGCTGCATAGAGGGGGAGAAAGTTGGTGTTGATGGTAGCAAGATTGTTGATGTAGATCGCCGTCCCGATCGTTGCCCCCGATGGCATTTCGGCGCCACCGGAAGCAAGGGGGAGAGAGCCCCCCTCCTTCTTCTTCTTCCTTGGCCTCCCTCCTAGATGGGAGGAGAGTTCCCCCTCTGGTCCTTGGTCTCCATGGCCACGGAGTGGCGGGAGCCCCTTCGAGATTAGATCTCCCTCTCTGTTCTCTTCTGTTTCGCGTTCCTAAATCTGGCCGGAAACTGTTTCTTATATTCCCGGAGATCCGTAACTCCGATTGCGCTGAGATTTTAACACGATTTTTTTCCAGATATAAGCTTCCTTGCGCCCGAAGTAGAAGTCCAACCGACGTACGAGGTGGGCACAACCCACCACCGCGCGCCAGGGGCCTCTGGCGCGCCCTGGTGTCTTGTGCCCTGTGTGGGCCTCCGTTTGCGGTGATTCCAACTCCCAAAAATCACATATATTCCAAAATAATTCTCCGTAAAATTTTATTGCATTTGGACTTCATTTGATATGTAGATTATGCGATACAAAAAACATGCAAAAACAGGAACTTGCATTGGGCACTGGATCAATAGGTTAGTCCAATAAATCATATAAAAAGTTGCCAAAAGTATGTAAAAGTTGTATAATATTGGCATGAAACAATCAAAAATTATAGATACGACAGAGACGTATCACATAACAACTCATTCTCCTTCACCGAGTACTCCACCATCGTGTTTACTCTAAAAAACAACATGAAGTTCGAAAATAAGCTCAATTGCATATGACTGAACACCTCTCGGACGTGGTGTTCGCCATGGACGTCGTCGACAGTCGGGGTGGAGGGTACTGACTATTGAGAGATCCTGGGTGGATGACGGCCTAGTCCAAGGATGTCGAAGGTGTTGGTGGGGGTTGCGACGTCCTACAATGCCAAGGTACAGCGGCGGCATACGAGAAGGGTGCAGATGGAAAGTAAAAGGGGAGTAGGGTCGAAGTGGAAGAGAATGTGATCAGAAGGGGGATTTGAGTGGGTCGGGGAGTTAGAGTCCTATGTGGCAGCAGCCTGGACTCCCGCAAAGCCCCTCATTTACTTCTGATTTGCGTCAAACGGACATCCAAACCACTCCACGGACCGCTAAGGAACCATGTTAAATGACAGAATGGGTTCGAAAAGCTAGATCCGGACAGATGCGATCACTTTGAGGGTCTGCTTTGGAGATGTCTTGGAGCATCTACAGCCGGGCTTGGCAAATCCGGCCCCTCAAACGCCCGCGGACGCGCCCGGGCACCCCTCAAATGTTGCGCCACACATCCACATACCGCAAATTCCAATCCTCAAATCCATGCAATCCATGCACATTGATCATACAATACAATTTTTTTGAATGCCAAAGATTGAAACAAAGCAAAGCAAATCATAATTCAACAAACTGGACATGGCAAAATGAAATCAATGTCCGAGCGTGACGGATGGCCTCAGATCACTGGCTGGGCACCTGCTCCGAGCGGAAGGCGTCCTACTCTAGGCGGAATGCGTCCTGCTCGTCCTGCTCTGCCTGCATCCGGGCAGCTTCCTCCGCCTGCATCCGGGCTGCCTCGTCCACCTGCATCCGGGCCACAGCCGCCCCCGCCGCCTCGTAGTCCATATGGTTGTTGATCTCCTTCTTCTTGTCTGCAAGCCACTTCTTCACATGCTCATCCAAGAGGGTCTCGTTCGCTAACATGATCGTCGCATCTTCCGCATCCCGTGCGAGTTGCAACCTCTCATTCTCAAGATATATGTCGCCAAATGTCTTAGCCTTCTCGAGCTCCCATTTGATCGCCGCTTGTTGCTTCCCCAACTCGATCTTCTCCCTCTCAATTTCCAGCTTCTTCTCCGCCCTCTTCCAGTCCCACTCCATCCTTTCCTTTTGCGCATCCAACATGAGCCTGTACCTCTCCTCCTTCTTGTTCCCCCTCACCGGAAAAATGTCCGTCCATGTGGATGACATTTTGGTAGCAGCGGCATCACAGGCGGCACGTGCCTTCTCCCACTTGTTTCACATGACTTGGTGGTTGTCCTTTGGCATGGTGGCTTTTCCATTCGCCATGACAACATCGTCCTCTTCATCGTCCAACCCAATTGATTGGTTGGAGCTTAAGCCATCATTCCTCTCCTTGCCAGACTTGAGGTCATCCACAACTTGGTTCCACTTTGTCTTCCCATTAAATATGACCCAACAATGGCTGAAAGCAAATGGCTTCTTCTCCACCTCGTGATACAAAGTGGTCGTCACCGCTGTCTAGCAAACAACATATGTATGAGCACGAGAATGCAAACACAAGAAGCATATGCAATGGATGACAAGATGAGGCAATCGAGCTTACATGAGTTGCGACTCCCATCCCACTTTGAGGGCATTTTGTCACTTGTGAGTAGTAGCCAACGTACTTGTTCACTTTTCCTTGAATGACCCCCAACGATGTTCGAGAGATGCCACATTGCGAGTGGTCATGATAGGATGCGGCTTCGCATACTCTTTTTGCTCGTGATACTCCTTCCAAATCTTCGTCCAATAGGTGTTCCCTTTTTGCTCGGTGCCCGCATATTGGATCCATCGTTGTGGCCAACCAAGCTTTGACCAACACACTGGTACGCGTCGGTCCTAAACAAACGGTTTTTAACCCCTTTCCGCGATGGCATTTGGAACCGTCGCCAAGTGAGTGTGTGCGATAGGATGTCCTTCCCACATGACCCAGAAATCGTCGGGGATAGGCCCTCCTGGGACCCAGGTTGGGGCCGTGTGCGATTGGGCGAGGCATCAAAACCCAATCATTTCTGTAAGTATGTACATCCCACACGGTAATCCGAGAAAATCATTTCCGTAGGTATGTACATCCCACACGGTGAATCCCAGAAAAACATTTCTGTTCGTATGTATATCACACACAGTCAATCCAAGGAATACGTTTCAGTTATTATGTACATCCCACACAGTCAATCCAGGAAAACGTTTCCGTTCATACGTACATCCCACACAATCAATCCAGGGAAAATGTTTCCGTTCGTACGTGCATCCCACACAATTATATTTGTAGGCTCGTTTGTGAAAGGTGTAACTATCAGACACGGTCTGCCTTGGTTAACTGTTTGCTTTTATCAACTATATCACACACGATTTGATGAAGAAAATTGTGTGGCATTGGGCTATCCATCACAAGCGCTTTTACTGCTAGAGCCGTTTGCAAAGGTCCATGACACATTTAGTAGGTTTATTAGTTTACAATTAATAATTCCAATATTACGTAAATTCACATTTCATATCGAGCAGCTGTTTGCCAATTTCATATCAGGCACATAAATATATTATAACATCATAGTACGGTAGCTACATGAAAACAACACGGTACAACATATAGCTAGTTCAACTTCATAAGAACAATATATTCATTTCCCTAATCGAGATCATCCAGGCTCGTCTTATCCACCTCTGCTTTCAGTTCAGTAAGAACCTATTTTGCACAGGCCAACTGGGAAAGTGCCTCCTCCTTCACCAACACCATCTTAGCAAAGTCTGATTTAAAACATCTGAGCTCATTCTCCACCTTCAACTTTTTATCCCGCATCTTCAGATATTCAGTGTTGACAACAGTTTCTCTAAGCCTACGTCTGTTATCTTCCTCATACATGCTCCAGAGCTTCGTTGGGCACATCTTCAAAGACTATGGCCACTCTTTATCAACCCACTCCAAGTAAGAACACTTCCGTTCATCCTATAATATTGAAATCTAGATCAGTAACAATTGTAGGGGAAATGGGTTTATAGCAACATAGAAAGTCACCAATGCTTATTTTGAAAAACTGAAGAAACATGTTAATTACAACATATCTTCTCAAAAAGATCAATGTGCAAATGAAATAATTGGTACTGAGACAACAACCAAATTCTGGAACATTAGAAGCTATAATTAACTACAACGACGCTACAAGTTCTTACTCATGTACAATAAATAACAAATCGAACATTTTATGAGGAAGGTAAATATAACTGCAACAGTATAGCGACATTGTTTGGATGATAGCAAATTGATACTAACAGGTGTGTACATGCACAATTTTAGTAACATAGAACTAATAGCACTAAGGTCGTCCACTATGTATGCCAAAACTGGGGTAAAGACAACTGTTGCTACATCTTGCACCAGTGCCCTGCACTGGCAAGCCGATGCAACGGAAAAAAGGGACCCAGACTCCGGAGCACGTAGTTGCTCCGATGCCCAGTTCCTTCGTGCCATAAAGCTTCAGTATTTTGCTGCTTGGCTGCTCAGGTGTGTGGACCAAAGTTGGCTGCATGAACTGCTGAAGCGGTGCCAAATAATCTTCTAATGGCACCGCTGATGAGATGGCAACAATTTAAGATACTAGGTACAAATTGTGACACTGTCTTAGGATGCGTTTGGTTGAAGGTGTGGTATGAATGGGTTGGAACCGTGACAGTGCCTGAATCACATCTAACAAATGATTTGTAACAACGAAAGAGGGTCTAACCTTCTATGCACATGCCAGAAACTTCCTCCCACTGTCCACAGAATCAAACGCAACTAGCTTCACGCATGGAGATTGATGGTGACAACGAGTTGATAGATCTTCAGCCACCCCGCTCCATTCGTTGCCACTGATGGTCCTAGGGAGCTACAAGAGGAAGAAATGACTCAAATCGACCATCGGGTAAAAATCATTCATTGCAAGTCATAGCCCGAGAGAGAGAAGAGAGGCATACCCGGGTGGTGAAGGAGTCGTCGCCGGAGGAGGAACCGCTGGAGAGGTCTTTGAAGAAGACCATGGCGACACCGGCGGTAGGATGCGAGATGGCGAGAGCGAGAAAGCGACTATAGCTTAGCAAGGAAGGAGGAAACAGGGGAGATGTGACTTGTGGTCGGGGAGAAAAGGGGGTGGGAAAGGGGGGAAGGGGGCGGGGGCAGATATTTTGGCGGTAGGCCAAAATTTTGGAAATGTGGAGGGAAACTTTGCGCGCGGTGCCCCCGGACCTTTCACTTTGAACGATTGTGTGCATCGCAAATGATTCTTCTGCTTTACGCGCATGGATGAGTTTGATAATTCAAATTTTGGTGGAAATTTCCCCGGGTACGTCATTGCATAATTTAACATCGCTTGCTAATTTGGGCACACAAAAAAGCGTACAGTAGACATACCTACTTACTGAATCGAGCAATTTTAGTAATTAAACACAGCCAATTGACCTAAACATTGCTCTAACAAAAGACTAGCATTAAAAACAAAGCCTAAGTACGCATAATTTTAACAAATAGGCCGCCGCGCCGGCCTATGCATCGCCGGTGTGAGATGAGACGTCGATGACTTGTCCTGGCGACATGCCGCCATTGGTGGACTCGGCGTCCCCCCTGCTGAAGTCGACAGCGTCCTCGTCCTCGTCCTCGTCCTCGATGCCGCCCTCAAGGTTGTAGTACTCGTAGTAGTGGCTACGCCAGAGCTCATGTTGGTACTCCACCGCCGATTCCTCGACGGACAGACTCTTCTCTACCTCGACCTCGGCCACGCACAACTCCTCCTCCCGGCGCTCCTCGATCTCCGCTGCCTCCTGCATCTCCAGCTCCCGCTCGACGACCTCATGAGGAAGCAGGTGCTCCATGACCACCGCTACCTTTTCAGACGTGGGTTGCATGCTGAGTCCAAGGTGGCCTGGAATATCTTGGCGTGTGCATCCTCGATCTTGGTGTGGATGGCCTCGACCCGGGCCAGGGCGACATCGGTGACACGGACGGCAGCTCGAGCGCTCTCGGCGTTTGCGGCCACCGTCGCAGCAGCAGCAGCCATCTCAACTGCTGCAGCTGCCTTGTTGGCTGCCGTAGACGCCCTTTCGCGGAAGCGACCGCGCTCAATGTGGATGCGGCAGCACTCTCGGTGTAGGCGGTCGTGCTCTCAACGCAGACGGCAGCGCTCGGGGGGATGCGGCCATCGTACGGGCCTTCACGAAGCGTTTCCACGGCGTCATCTTCGCAAGAAGGGGGTGAGGGAATGGGGGTCAGGATTCGTGGATTCGGGGGTTGCCGGCACAGGAGCAGACGAGCCGGCGAAGCTTAAGGAGGGAGACTTAAATAGACCCAGATATTTTCATCACAAACGGTTCCTAGAAAACAACTTTGTGTGATGTTGTAGATATTTTTTATAAGCTGTGAAAGACGAATTTGGACCACAGTGGCAACGGATGGTTTTTTAAATGTATGAGAAATTTTGTAGTACTAATACAACTGTCATGTCAAATTTTGGAAAATTTTAGGGGTCATTTAACCTTTTAAGACATTTAAGTGATTTTCTAGCCATTTAATTACCGTAATTGAAATTTGAACTACATGTACATGCAACAACTAACCATAACGGTTTGAAAACTCATATTTGTGTACTTGTGTGCGATTTAATTCCATGTGCAGTAAATTGGAAAGAATTTCCAAACATATTGGTCTAACGGCTATGACACAATTAAGCATGGAGTGACATGGCATTTTAATTCCAAAAAATAAAAAAATGATTAGAAAAACATGAAACCTTGGTTGATGTAATGTTATGCCACCAAGATGATGTGGTAAAGAAATTGGTACGTTTAACGAAAGTTTGGACACACACCCCTCACAAACCGGAGCAACTCACTGGAAGGCTCGTGGTTCCGAGAGTGAACAATGCATGTTTGATGACGAACAGGAGATAGCTTCCTCTTACGACCTTTAATTTTTTTTCTACATCTAACGTGCACTACTACAACTGTAATGTGAAATTTTTGAAAATTCTAGGGGTCATTTGACCTTTTAAAGACATTTAAGTGAATTTCTAGCCATTTAATGACCGTAATTCAAATTTGAATTGCATCTACATGCAACGCCTAACCAAAATGGTTTGAAAAATCATATCTATGTACTTGTGTGCGATTTAATTCCATGTGCAGTAAATTAGAAGGAATTTTTAAACATATTGGTCTCACGACATGGACACATGCATACATATGCATGGAGTGACATGGCATTTTAATTCCAAAAAATAAAAAAATGATCAGAAAAACATGAAACCTTGGTTGATGTAATGTCATGCCACCAAGATGATATGGTAAAAAATTGGCATGTTTGACGAAAGTTTGGATACACACCCCTCACAAACCGGAGCAACACACTAGAAGGCTCGTGGTTCCGAGAGGGAAAAATGCATGTTTGATGATGAACGGGAGATAGCTTCCTCTTACGGCCTTCAATTTGTTTCTACGTCTAACGTGCACTACTACAACTGTAATGTGAAAATTTTGAAAATTCTAGGGGTCATTTGACCTTTTAAAGACATTTAAGTGATTTTCTAGCCATTTAATGACTGTAATTCAAATTTGAACTACATTAAATGCAACGCCTAACCAAAACGGTTTCAAAAATCATATATATGTACTTGTGTGCGAGTTAAATCCATATGCAGTAAATTAGAAAGAATTTTCAAACATATTGGTCTCACGACATGGACACATGCATACGTATGCATGGAGTGACATGGCATTTTAATTCCAAAAAATAAAAAAATGATCAGAAAAACATGAAATCTTGGTTGATGTAATGTCATGCCACCAAGATGATGTGGTAAAAAAATTGGCATGTTTGACGAAAGTTTGGACACACACCCCTCACAAATCGTAGCAACACACTAGAAGGCACGTGGTTCCGAGAGGGAACAATGCATATTTGATGACGAACGGGAGATAGCTTCCTCTTATGGCCTTCAATTTTTTTTCTATGTCTAACGTACACTACTACAACTGTAATGTGAATTTTTAAAAAATTCTAGTGGTCATTTGACCTTTTAAAGACATTTAAGTGATTTTCTAGCCATTTAATGACTGTAATTCAATTTGAACTACATCTACATGGAACGCCTGACCAAAATGGTTTGAAAAATCATATCTATGTACTTGTGTGCGAGTTAATCCCGTGTGCAGTAAATTAGAAGGAATTTTCAAACATGTTGGTCTCACGACATGGACACATGCATACGTATGCATGGAGTGACATGACATTTTAATTCCAAAAAATAAAAAAAATGATCAGAAAATCATGAAACCTTGGTTGATGTAATGTCATGCCACCAAGATGATGTGGTAAAGAAATTGGCATGTTTGATGAAAGTTTGGACACACACCCCTCACAAACCGGAGCAACACACTCGGAGGCTCGTGGTTCTGAGAGGGAATAATGCATGTTTGATGACGAACGGGAGATAGCTTCCTCTTACTGCCTTCAATTTTTTTCTACGTCTAACGTGCACTACTACAACTGTAATGTGAATTTTTTGAAAATTCTAGGGGTCATTTGACCTTTTATTGACATTTAAGTGATTTTTCTAGCCATTTAATGACAGTAATTCAAATTTGAACTACATCTACATGCAACGCCTAACCAAAACAGTTTGAAAAATCATATCTATGTACTTATGTGCGAGTTAATTCCATGTGCAGTAAATTAGAAGAAATTTTCAAACATATTGGCCCCATGACATGGACACATGCATACGTATCCATGGAGTGACATGGCATTTTAGTTCCAAAAAATAGTAAAAATGATCATTAAAACATGAAACCTTGGTTGATGTAATGTCATGCCATCAAGATGATGTGGTAAAGAAATTGGCATGTTTGATGAAAGTTTGGACACATACCCCTCACAAACCGGAGCAACACACTAGAAGGCTCGTGGTTCCGAGAGGGAACAATGCATGTTTGATGACGAACGGGAGATAGCTTCTTCTTACGGCCTTCAAATTTGTTTCTACGTCTAACATGCACTACTACAACTGTAATGTGATTTTTTTTTTGAAAATTCTGGGGGTCATTTGACCATTTAATGATATTTAAGTGATTTTCTAGCCATTTAATGATCGTAATTCAAATTTGAACTACATCTACATGCAACGCCTGACCAAAACGGTTTGAAAAATCATATCTATGTAATTGTGTGCGAGTTAATTCCATTTGTAGTAAATTAGAAGGAATTTTCAAACATATTGGTCTCATGACATGGACACATGCATACGTATGCATGGAGTGACATGACATTTTAATTCCAAAAAATAAAAAAATGATTAGAAAATCATGAAAACTTGGTTGATGTAATGTCATACCACCAAGATGATGTGGTAAAGAAATTGGCATGTTTGATGAAAGTTTGGACACACACCCCTCACAAACCGGAGCAACACACTAGGAGGCTCGTGGTTCCGAGAGGGAACAATGCATGTTTAATGACGAACGGGAGATAGCTTCCTCTTACGGCCTTCAAATTTTTTCCACGTTTAACATGCACTAATACAACTGTCATGTGAAAATTTGGAAAATTTCAGGGGTCATTTGACCTTTTAATGACATTTAAGTGATTTTCTAACCATTTAATGACCGCAATTCAAATTTGAACTACATCTACATGCAACGCCTAAGCATAATGGTTGGAAAAATCATTTTTGTGTACTTGTGTGAGAGTTAAAAAATCATCAAACGATGTAAATATCTGGTGTTCAAAAATGAAAATGTAAAGATCTGGCAAGACAACCGCCCCCCACACGATTGGCACTCTATCTCGCGGCTCGAGGTTTGGTAGGTGAGTGGCGGGGACCATTAATCAGACACGGTTCTGCATTGGAAGCCGTCAGCTATTATGTTCACACATGGATTTTGGCTATTATGTTCACATACGGATTTTGCTGCAGGAATCGCGTCTAATTCAAACTACAGTACTTCTAAATTCTGGCGACCGGCGTGTGTACTGTCCCTGTCGATCTAGATTCCGGCCGCCAATAAATACTACCTTTCTCTCGTCATCCCGCCTGCATTCTCATCTACATCCTCCCCTCGCTCGCCCTCTCTCTCTCTCAAATCTCTGCCATGGCGCCGCCGGTCTGCCCACGCGCCGACGAGGAGTCGCCGCCCCCTGTTGAGGAACGTAGTAATTTCAAAAAAATTCCTACGCACACGCAGGATCATGGTGATGCAAAGCAACAAGAGGGGAGAGTGTGTCCACGTACCCTCGTAGACCTCCACTAAGGCCCATAAGGCCCATTATTTCTCCCGGGGGGTTCCGGTAACCCTCCGGCACTCAGGTTTTCTCCGAAACCACCCGGAACACTTCCGGTCTCCGAATATAGTCGTCCAATATATTGATCTTTATGTCTCGACCATTTAGAGACTCCTCTTCATGTCCGTGATCATATCCGGGAATCCGAACTACCTTCGGTATATCAAAACACAAAAACTCATAATACCGATCGTCACCGAACTTTAAGCGTGCGGACCCTACGGGTTCGAGAACTATGTAGACATGACCGAGACACATCTCCATTCAATAACCAATAGCGGAACCTGGATGCTCATATTGGCTCCCACATATTCTAGAAGATCTTTATCAGTCAAATCGCATAACAACATACGTTGTTCCCTTTGTCATCGGTATGTTACTTGCCCGAGATTCGATCGTCGGTATCTCAATACCTAGTTCAATCTCATTACCGGCAAGTCTCTTTACTCATTCCGTAATACATCATTCCTCAACTAAATCATTAGTTGCAATGCTTGCAAGGCTTATAGTGATGTGTATTACCGAGTGGGCCCAGAGATACCTCTCCGACAATCGGAGTGACAAATCCTAATCTCGATATATGCTAACTCAACAAATACCTTCGGAGACACCTGTACAGCACCTTTATAATGACCCATTTACATTGTGACATTTGGTAGCACACAAAGTGTTCCTCCGGTAAACGGGAGTTGCATAATCTCATAGTCATAGGAACATATATAAGTCATGAAGAAAGCAATAGCAACATACTAAACGATCAAGTGCTAAGCTAACGAAATGGGTCAAATCAATCACATCATTCTCCCAATGATGTGGTCCCATTAATCAAATGACAACTCATGTCTATGGTTAGGAAACATAACCATCTTTAATTAACGAGCTAGCCAAGTAGAGGCATACTAGTGACACTCTGTTTGTCTAAGTATTCACACATGTACTAAGTTTCCGGTTAATATAATTCTAGCATGAATAATAAACATTTATCATGATATGAGGAAATAAATAATAACTTTATTATTGCCTCTAGGGCATATTTCCATCAATCTCCCACTTGCACTAGAGTCAATAATCTAGATTACACAATAATGATTCTAACACCCATGGAGCCTTGGTGTTGATCATGTTTTGCTCATGGAAGAGGCTTAGTCAATGGGTCTGCAACATTCAGATCCATATGTATCTTGCAAATCTCTACGTCTCCCACCTGGACTTGATCCTAGATGGAGTTGAAGCATCTTTTGGTGTGCTTGGTTCTCTTGTGAAATCTGGATTCCTTTGCCAAGGCAATTGCACCAGTATTGTCACAAAAGATTTTCATTGGACCCGATGCACTAGGTATGACACCTAGATCGGATGTGAACTCCTTCATCCAGACTCCTTCATTTGCTGCTTCCGAAGCAGCAATGTACTCCGTTTCACACATAGATCTCGCCACGATGCTCTGTTTAGAACTGCTCCAACTGATAGCTCCACCGTGCAATATAAACACGTATCTAGTTTGCGATTTAGAATCATCCAGATTAGTGTCAAAGCTTGCATCAACGTAACCATTTATGATGAGCTCTTTGTCACCTCCATAAATGAGAAGCATATCCTTAGTCCTTTTCAGGTATTTCAGGATGCTCTTGACCGCTGTCCAGTGATCCACTCCTGGATTACTTTGGTACCTCCCTGCTAAACTAATAGTAAGGCACACACCAGGTCTGGTACACAGCATTGCATACATGATAGAGCCTATGGCTGAAGCATAGGGAACATCTTTCATTTTCTCTCTATCTTCTGCAGTTGTCGGGCATTGAGTCTTACTCAACTTCACACCTTGTAACACAGGCAAGAACCCTTTCTTTGCCTGATCCATTTTGAACTTCTTCAAAACTTTGTCAAGCTATGTACTTTGTGAAAGTCCAATTAAGCGTCTTGATCTATCTCTATAGATCTTGATGCCCAATATGTAATGTAACGCCCCAGATGTAACTTTCCCCATTTGTACTCCAACTCTTGCCGTTTCCGGTGTCAAGTTATATTTATTTCTCGGGTTCGGGTCCTTGTCTCCGTGTGTTGTTTTCGTTTTCATGCATCTCATACCATGTCATCTCGTGCATTGCATTTGCATATATGTTCATCTCATGCATTCGAGCATTTTCCCCGTTGTCCGTTTTGCATTCCGGTGCTTCGTTCTCCTCCGGTGGTCATTTCTAGTCTTCTTTCGTGTGTGGGGTTTAAACATTTCCGGATTGGACCGAGACTTTCCAAGCGGCCTTGGTTTACTACCGGTAGACCGCCTGTCAAGTTTCGGGTCATTTGGACTTCGTTTGATACTCCAACGGTTAACCGAGGGACCGAAAAGGCCTCGTGTGTGTTGCAGCCCAACACCCTCCAAATTTGGCCCAAAACCCACCAAACTCTACTCCATGTCCTAGAGCGTTCGATCACGATCGTGTGGGCGAAAACCGCACCTCATTTGGACTCTCCTAGCTCCCTCTATGCCTATATATAGACCCCCCTCCTCCAAATCCCGGATCCCCTCGTCTCAAACCCTAGTTTTAAAAAAAAACAGCTCCCAGCCACCGACGGACATGTCCGCCGCCTGACAGGACACGTCCGCCGGCGCCCCCGACCACTCCGGTGCCGCCACGTGGCAGGACCACATCGCCGCCGCCGTCCCAGCCCGGGAGGCCCAGGAGGGGCCCCCGCGAGCCCGCGCCCCCGCGCCTCTTCCTCCTCTCGGGCGCCGCCGCCTCCCCGACCTCCGGCGACCGGCGCCGTCGCCTCCACCGCACCGGCCGCCGCCGCGCCGGGCCCCGCCGCCCGTTCGCTCCACGCCGCGCGCCCGCGCCTCCGTGGCCGCGCCCTCGCCCGCGGTCGGCCTCGCCGGCCACCTCGACGCCGGCCACCGCCTCCCCCTACGCTGGCGGCCTCGGATCCGGCGCCGACGAACCTCGTCGCGCGCGCCCAGCTACAGT
>NC_041390.1:198048488-198057819 GCF_002162155.2 Triticum dicoccoides | reverse complement strand
ATTTGCATTTGAGGTCATCTTGATGCCCAAAATGCTGTTAGAAGGAGGCTTCGTGAGTTAAATTGCAGATCCGTTAGTTCATCATGCACTTTTGTCATTTTTGCCATGTTTAATTCGTGCATGATATGCCTGTGCCCCTTTGGGATGAATTGTTAAGCATTTTGTCTTCTTTCCAGAGGTGCCACCCATGTATTTTTAGGATGTGTGTGTTGTCTTGTGCAAGCTTGCGAAGAGAGGTACCTGAGATTGCAGATTTCAGGGACTTAGTGATTTTCACTAAGTCTGGGATATTTTAGTTCATGATGCTATATGTCCAGCTTGTTTCCTAGTGATCCGTGCCTCTTTTGAGGATGAGCAGTAAGGGAGTTTTGATATTTATGTTATGCTCTATCCATCCATGTCTTTGTTGGCATATGTGGAATGCTCTAGGTTGACTCAATCGAGCTCAACTTTTGCTTCGTTGTTAATCTGGGCAGATCGTCAACTTGTTTGCGATTTTGCCGATGCTACCGTTAGTGTTCCATGCATGCTATGCCTTCGTTCTTGCCATGTGTAGCTAGCACATTATGCCTTCTTGCTGGTTATAGGCTTTTCTTGTCATGACTTGCACCGTAGTGAGTGCATCGAGCTTGTTTACATGCCTTCGTGAGTTATATTTCAGCGTGTCTCAGTTTTCACTAAGTCTGAAAACTGATTGTGTTCGAGCTATGTTCGTGAGCTCGGTAGAGTATTTTGTGAACCCTTTTGGCCCCAGGTCACTTTGGGTGTTTTGTTAAGCTTGTTGAGTAGCTCCATGCCATGTTCTTACTTGTCATGTTCAGGTTTTCTATCATGTTGTTTTGCTGCTCCGAAGAGAGCATCGTGATCTGAAATTTCAGACTAGCGTTAATTTCACTAAGTCTGAAATCTGTTTTGCATTTGCGTTTTAGCCATGCTTGTTTGAACCTCTTAATGGATGAATTTGCCTATGGCTCAGTGCTAGTGTTTTGTCAACCATCTTGTGTACTTCACTTCCATGTATTTTGTTTTCATGTTTGGTGGCTGTAGCATGTTCATTTCGTTGCATTTAGATGCCTACTTGCTGTAAATCGCAGACCGGTGTCATATCTTAAAACGCTCGCCATTTCCAAACCGTAGCTCCGATTCCTATGATCTTTATATCGTTTTCAAGCGATTTCATCCCCTCTATCCAGTGGCACACTTGGTTTTCCAAGTTGATGCCAGTTTCATGCATTTCCTGTCATATCTTGCATTTTGCATCCCGCATCGCATCCCGCATAGCATATCGTCATTTCATCATATTGCTTGGTCTTGCCCATGGTTGATTGTATCCTTGTTGCTTGTTTGTCTTGTTGGGTAGAGCCGGGAGACGAGTTCGCTACCGAGGAGCCCGTTGAGTTTGCTTGCGAGGATCCAGTCAACTCTGACAACTGTGCAGGCAAGATGATCATACCCTCGAAATCACTACTATCTTTGCTATGCTAGCTTGCTCGCTCTTTTGCTTTGCCACTGCTACGATGCCTACCTTTTGCTTGTCAGCCTCCCAATTGCCATGTTGATCCTCTAACCCACCATTGTCCTAGCAAACCGTTGATTGGCTATGTTACCGCTTTGCTCAGCCCTTCTTATAGCGTTGTTAGTTGCAGGTGAAGATTGGAGCCATTCCTTGTTGGAACATTTATTTTCTTGTTGGGATATCATTATATTGCTATGTTGTCTTAATGCATCTATATACTTGGTAAAGGGTGGAAGGCTCGGCCTCCCGCCTAGTGTTTTGTTCCACTCTTGCCGCCCTAGTTTCCGTCATATCGGTGTTATGTTCCCGGATTGTTGCGTCCCTTACGCGGTTGGGTTATAATGGGAACCCCTTGATAGTTCGCCTTGATTAAAGCTTTTCCAGCAATGCCCAACATTGGTTTTACCATTTGCCACCTAGCCTCTTTTTCCCTTGGGTTTCCGGAGCCCGAAGGTCATCTTATTTTAACCCCCCCGGGCCAGTGCTCCTCTGAGCGTTGGTCCAAACTAGAGTCCTGTGCAGCGCCCCCTCGGGGAAACTCGAGGTTTGGTTTTAGTTGTATGGAGCGCTCATCTGAGTGTGCCCTGAGAAAGAGATATGTGCAGCTCCTATCGGGATTTGTCGGCACATTCGGGCGGTGTTGCTGGTCTTGTTTTAACCTGTCGAATTGTCTTGTTGTACCGGGTTGCCGAGTCTGATCGGTGTGTCTCGGGTGGAGGTCTATTCCTTCGTTGACCGTGAGAGCTTGTCATGGGCTAAGTTGGGACCCCCCTGCAGGGATTGAACTTTCGAAAGCCGTGCCCGCGGTTATGGGCAGATGGGAATTTGTTAATGTCCGGTTGTAGATTACTTGAACTAAACTTAATTAAAATGAATCAACCGTGTGTGTTACCGTGATGGCCCCTTCTCGGCGGAGTCCGGGAAGTGGACACGGTGTTGGAGTTATGTTTGCGCAGGATGTTCCTTTAGTTTCTCGCTCGTGCTTCGCCTTCTCTTCTCGCTCTCTTTTGCGTATAAGTTAGCCACCACATATGCTAGTCGCTTGCTGCAGCTCCACATATTTTTGCCTTATCCATTCCTATGAGCTTAAATAGTCTTGATCGCGTGGGTGTGAGATTGCTGAGTCCCTGTGGCTCACAGATACTACAACTCCAGATGCAGGTCTAGGTGTTTCTGCTCCAGTTGACGATTACAAGCTCAAGTGGGAGTTCGACGAGGACTCTCAGCGATACTACGTGTCTTTTCCGGATGATCAGTAGTGGTGCCTAGTTGGGGTTATCGATTCAGGACCTTGTCGCATGTTGGGGGGTCTTTTCTATTTTGGCACCGTAGTCGGGCCATGAGTGATTTGTTTGATGGATGTTATTTGTGTACTTTGATGTGACGTGGCGAGTGTAAGCCAACTATGTTATCTCCCCCTTTTATTATATATTACATGGGATGTTGTAATGATTGCCTGACTTGCGACATTGCTTTCAATGCGGTTATGCCTCTAAGTCGTGCCTCGACACGTGGGAGCTATAGCCGCATCGAGGGCGTGACAAGTTGGTAATCAGAGCCTTCCCCGACCTTAGGAGCCCCATTGCTTGATCGTTTTTAGCAGCCGAGTTGTGTCTAGAAAAATGTTTTGAGTCCTTAGAAATTATATATCGGAGAGCTTAGGAATTCTTTTTACATCCCAGTCTCCTCATCGCTCTGGTAAGGCATCCTGGCGTAGAGTTTTGACTCTTCTCTTCTCAAATTTCACTAAATTTTTTTTAGGATCACGCGAGTATCTTGGTTTTGTTCCGATGGTTTTGTGACGAGAACATTGTTCTTGGTGCCTCCTGTCTTTAGGGGTTGTGGCAGTGTCCCGGGGAGTTGAGCTCCGAGGTGTTGTCGTCACAATTTTATCGTTGCAATTCTGGTATACTTGAGATATGTGCGCGACATCGGAAATCTCTTTTATGCAGTTCGTTGGTGAGATAACCTCGACGCCACCCAGTACTGGGGCGGGAGTTCGGGAGTATCGCCATAACTTGTATAACGGATGCTTTTCGAAGGTTGAGATAGATGGTTTCCGAAGGTTTCTTGGTTATGTGTTGAAGGATGGATACAGCTGGATGTAGGATTTGCTAGCTTGGGTGAGATATTATGCTTCCCCTGTATCCCCAACACCTGATTGCATAACCGGAAAGGTTGGGGAATTTCATAGGTGGGAATTCTAGTAGCTCTAGTTCTTCTTCCACGGATATTGGTTTGAGATTGGGATTTCTTACCGATTATTCGTTCTTGATCCGTACCTTGTTGAATTATTTCTCTACCTTAATTCTACGTGGCTTCTCAATTTATGGATATGTGACCATTTGAAGAGGAATGCATTCGTTCATTTTGTTCGGATGTGAAGACTATATGTTGCATTTTTCATTCCGTTGGATTCAGCTTCTATATTGTTGTCTATCTATGTGCTAATGGTGGTCAACCTCTTCAGGATGGCTCCTCCAACGCGCACGACTCCGAATCCTGATCCGCCTCCACCTCCGCCTCCTCCGGAAGCATGGCAAGCTGTGATGGCCGCTACTAATGCAAACACACAGTTGATCATGCAAATCCTCCAAGAGCGCAATCAAGGCAGTCAAGGGAATCAAGGCCATAATCAGCACCACTTTGCTACACTGAACCAGTTCCTTGCTAATGGCCCAAAGACGTTCAGCGGTTGTGTTGAGGCTACCGATGCTGACGATTTGTTAGTGGATCTGGGCAAGCATTTTGAATGCAGCAACGTCAGGCCTGAAGATTTCGTCAAGTTCGCTTCTTTCCAGCTCAAAGATCAGGCTGCAGAGTGGTTCCAGCAGTACAAGGATTCCAGAGGTGGACGTTTGATCACTTGGAATGATTTTCGTCAAGATTTCCGCGCTCAACACATTCCTCAAAGTGTGGTTGAGAGTAACCGTCAGGAATTCCGCAATCTGAAGCAAGGCTCTTTGTCTGTCTATGACTACAACAAGTTGTTCCAGAAGCTCGCCCGTTTTGCCAAGCAGGATGTTCCTGATGAGAAGAGCATGATCTATCAGTTCAGGGGTGGTCTTCGTGAGGAAATTCAGCTCGCTCTTGTCCTCTTTGAGCCGTTGAGATACGATGAGTTCTACAACATGGCACTGAAGCAAGAGGCTGCTCAGATGAGGTGTGATGCTTCCAGGAAGCGTGCCAGAGATGTTACTCCTTCTTCCTCTACTCAAGTGGTCAAGCAGCAGAAGTATTGGCTTCCTCCTCCTCCGTTCCGTCAGCCGTATCAGCAGAAGAGCAAAGGTGGCAGTGGTTTCTCCCACCCACCCAACCCAGGCTTTCAGAACAAGTCTTCGTCTCAAGCGCCAAGATCGAGTGCTCCGTATCACCGTCCGCTTTCAGAGGTCACGTGCAACAAGTGCCAACAGAAGGGTCACTATGCCAACAAGTGTACCAACCAGAGGCGTCTTCCTCCTCCTCCTCCTGTCAGATCGGCAAGTACAGCTGTGGTCAAGCACAATCCCAAGAACGCCAAGGTCAATATGGTGAATGCAGCTCAGGCAGAGGACTCGTCAGATGTGATCATGGGTAACCTTCCTGTTAACGATGTTCCTGCAAAAGTTCTTTTTGACACAGGTGCATCGCATTGCTTCATTTCCAAACCTTTTGCATCAAAGTATGAGTGTGATTATCAGTATCTGCAAAGTTCCTTGCAAATTGTGTCACCGGGCAAGCAGATGACAGCTAACACCTGCGTCCCTGAGGTTACTATCACATTGGGTGACTACAAGTTCCTTTCTTCCCCAATTGTTCTCAGTAACTCGGATATTGATCTTATTCTCGGAATGGATTGGCTTTCTAAGCACAAGGCACATCTTGACTGTGCTGCCAGGCAGATTCAATTGACTCATTTGTCTGAGGATGTCATTGTCTTTGCCGCTCGGGATAATACCATCCGGTTGTTTTCTCTCAATGAGAAGGGTGAATTGGATGCCATCTCTCAAATTCCTGTCGTTTGCGAATATCAAGACGTCTTTCCAGAAGAACTTCCAGGGATGCCTCCAAACCGGCCGGTTGAATTTGTTATTGAACTTGAGCCTGGCACGGAACCTGTGTGCAAACGTCCTTACAAGCTCGGCCCCGAAGAGTTGAAGGAGCTGAAGAAACAACTCGATGAGCAAGAAAGATTGGGTCTCATTCGGCCTAGTACTTCTCCGTGGGGTTGTGGTGTTCTTTTTGTGAAGAAGAAGGATGGATCGAGTCGACTTTGTGTTGATTACCGTCCAGTAAACAAGAAGACCATCAAGAACAAATACCCACTTCCCAACATCAATGAGCTGTTCGAACAACTCAAGGGTGCTCAAGTATTCTCCAAGCTTGATCTCCGTATGGGTTATCATCAGATTCGTATTCGTGAGCAAGATATTCCCAAGACGGCGTTCAGAACAATCTTTGGTTCATATGAATACACTGTCATGTCTTTTGGCCTCGCCAACGCTCCTCCGACGTTCTCTCGCATGATGAACTTCATCTTCAGCCCCTACACCAATGAATTCGTTTTGGTCTATCTCGACGACATTCTGGTTTTCTCGAAGAACAAGAAAGACCATGCCAAGCACTTGCGTTTGGTACTTGACAAGCTCAGAGAACATCAGTTCTACGCCAAGTTCTCCAAGTGTGAATTTTGGCTCGATGAGGTTCTTTATCTTGGTCATATCATCTCTGCCAAGGGCATTTCCGTGAATCCTGAGAAGGTGTCTGCAATTGTGAATTGGGAACCTCCTCAGAACGTAAAGCAACTCCGCAGTTTTCTCGGTCTCGCAAGCTATTGCAGAAGATTCGTTGAAAACTTTTCTAAGATCGCCAAGCCTCTCTCAAATCTTCTTCAGAAGCACGTCAAATACGTTTGGTCTCCGGAGTGTGATATTGCTTTCAACACTTTGAAAGAGAAATTGATCACTGCTCCAGTTCTGACTCCGCCTGATGAAACCCCGTACGAGGTCTTTTGTGATGCCTCTCTCCAAGGTCTCGGTGTTGTACTGATGCAAGAGAAGAAAGTTGTTGCTTATACCTCTCGCCAGTTGAAGCCTAATGAGAAGAACTACCCCACTCATGATCTCGAGTTGGCGGCAGTTGTGCATGCTTTGTTGACTTGGAGACATCTTCTATTGGGAAGGAAAGTGGATATTTTCACTGATCACAAGAGTCTCAAGTACATCTTCACTCAGCCTAATCTCAACCTCAGGCAGACTCGATGGGTCGAAATGATTCAAGAGTACAATCCGAGTATCGAGTATACTCCAGGCAAGGCTAATGTAATTGCTGACGCTTTGAGCAGGAAAGCATATTGCAACAGTCTGATTCTCAAGCCTTATCAACCCGAGCTTTGTGAAGCTTTCCGCAAACTTAATCTGCAAGTTGTTCCTCAAGGTTTCCTCGCCAACCTTCAAGTCTCTCCTACCTTAGAAGACCAGATTCGCCAAGCCCAACTTCTTGATGCTATGGTGAAAAAGGTGAAGATTGGTATTGCAAAGAGTCAGTCCAAGTACAAGTGCTACCGACTTGATGACAAGGACACTCTCTTCTTCGAGGATCGAATTGTTGTGCCCAAAGGTGAACTTCGTAAGGTGATCATGAACGAGGCTCACAACTCTCTCCTCTCCATCCACCCTGGGAGTACGAAGATGTATCAGGACCTCAAGCAAGCTTATTGGTGGACTCGAATGAAGCGCGAGATCGCTCAATTCGTGAATGAATGTGATGTCTGCAGAAGAGTGAAGGCGGAACACCAAAGGCCAGCTGGTCTCCTCCAACCTCTTGCCATTCCAGAATGGAAGTTTGACCACATTGAAATGGACTTCGTTACTGGGTTTCCAAAGTCCAAGCGTGGCAATGATGCTATATTTGTTGTCATCGACAAGCTCACCAAAGTGGCTCACTTTCTGCCTATCAAAGAGTCGATCACTGCATCTCAATTGGCGGAACTCTATACCTCTCGCATTGCCTCTCTGCACGGTATTCCTCAAGTGATATCTTCAGACCGTGGTAGCATCTTTACCTCCAAGTTTTGGGATTCTTTTCAGAAGGCCATGGGCACCAACATCCGCTTCAGCACAGCTTTCCATCCTCAAACGAGCGGTCAAGTCGAGCGTGTCAACCAGATTCTTGAAGATATGCTCAGGGCTTGTGTGATCTCCTTCGGCATGAAGTGGGAGGATTGTCTTCCTTATGCTGAATTCTCATACAACAACAGCTTTCAAGCAAGTTCGGGCAAGGCCCCCTTTGAAATTCTATATGGCAGGAAGTGTCGTACCCCTCTCAACTGGTCTGAAACCGGTGAACGTCAGCTGCTGGGTAATGACTTAATCACAGAAGCAGAAGAAATGTGCAAAGTCATTCGTGATAACCTCAAAGCAGCTCAATCCCGCCAGAAGTGCTACTATGATAGTAAGCACCGTGATCTGGTTTTCGAGATCGGAGATCATGTTTACCTCCGCGTCTCTCCCATGAAAGGTACTCGTCGCTTCGGTATCAAAGGGAAGCTTGCCCCTAGATACGTGGGACCTTTCAAGATTGTCAGCAAGAGAGGCGACCTCGCCTATCAACTCGAGCTTCCTTCAAACTTTGCAAATGTTCATGATGTGTTCCATGTCTCTCAGCTTCGAAAGTGCTTTAAGACTCCTGACCGCACCGTCAACTTCGAGGACATTGAGCTCCAAGAAGATCTCTCCTATCGTGAGCACCCAGTTGCTATTCTTCAAGAGACTGAACGCAAGACACGCAACAAGTCAATCAAATTCCTCAAAGTTAAGTGGTCTCACCATTCCGACCGTGAAGCTACCTGGGAACGCGAGGATCACCTCCGTTCTGAGTACCCGGAGTTCTTTCAGTCCTAGATCTCGGGACGAGATCTTTTCGTAGTGGTGGAGTGTTGTAACGCCCCAGATGTAACTTTCCCCATTTGTACTCCAACTCTTGCCGTTTCCGGTGTCAAGTTATATTTATTTCTCGGGTTCGGGTCCTTGTCTCCGTGTGTTGTTTTCGTTTTCATGCATCTCATACCATGTCATCTCGTGCATTGCATTTGCATATATGTTCATCTCATGCATTCGAGCATTTTCCCCGTTGTCCGTTTTGCATTCCGGCGCTTCGTTCTCCTCCGGTGGTCATTTCTAGTCTTCTTTCGTGTGTGGGGTTTAAACATTTCCGGATTGGACCGAGACTTGCCAAGCGGCCTTGGTTTACTACCGGTAGACCGCCTGTCAAGTTTCGGGTCATTTGGACTTCGTTTGATACTCCAACGGTTAACCGAGGGACCGAAAAGGCCTCATGTGTGTTGCAGCCCAACACCCTCCAAATTTGGCCCAAAACCCACCAAACTCTACTCCATGTCCTAGAGCGTTCGATCACGATCGTGTGGGCGAAAACCGCACCTCATTTGGACTCTCCTAGCTCCCTCTATGCCTATATATAGACCCCCCTCCTCCAAATCCCGGATCCCCTCGTCTCAAACCCTAGTTTAAAAAAAAAACAGCTCCCAGCCACCGACGGACATGTCCGCCGCCTGACCGGACACGTCCGCCGGCGCCCCCGACCACTCCGGTGCCGCCACGTGGCAGGACCACATCGCCGCCGCCGTCCCGGCCCGGGAGGCCCAGGAGGGGCCCCCGCGAGCCCGCGCCCCCGCGCCTCTTCCTCCTCTCGGGCGCCGCCGCCTCCCCGACCTCCGGCGACCGGCGCCGTCGCCGCCACCGCACCGGCCGCCGCCGCGCCGGGCCCCGCCGCCCGTCCGCTCCACGCCGCGCGCCCGCGCCTCCGTGGCCGCGCCCT
>NC_041390.1:197985047-198045293 GCF_002162155.2 Triticum dicoccoides | reverse complement strand
GGTTATGGGCAGATGGGAATTTGTTAATGTCCGGTTGTAGATTACTTGAACTAAACTTAATTAAAATGAATCAACCGTGTGTGTTACCGTGATGGCCCCTTCTCGGCGGAGTCCGGGAAGTGGACACGGTGTTGGAGTTATGTTTGCGCAGGATGTTCCTTTAGCTTCTCGCTCGTGCTTCGCCTTCTCTTCTCGCTCTCTTTTGCGTATAAGTTAGCCACCACATATGCTAGTCGCTTGCTGCAGCTCCACATATTTTTGCCTTATCCATTCCTATGAGCTTAAATAGTCTTGATCGCGTGGGTGTGAGATTGCTGAGTCCCTGTGGCTCACAGATACTACAACTCCAGATGCAGGTCTAGGTGTTTCTGCTCCAGTTGACGATTACGAGCTCAAGTGGGAGTTCGACGAGGACTCTCAGCGATACTACGTGTCTTTTCCGGATGATCAGTAGTGGTGCCTAGTTGGGGTTATCGATTCAGGACCTTGTCGCATGTTGGGGGTCTTTTCTATTTTGGCACCGTAGTCGGGCCATGAGTGATTTGTTTGATGGATGTTATTTGTGTACTCTGATGTGACGTGGCGAGTGTAAGCCAACTACGTTATCTCCCCCTTTTATTATATATTACATGGGATGTTGTAATGATTGCCTGACTTGCGACATTGCTTTCAATGCGGTTATGCCTCTAAGTCGTGCCTCGACACGTGGGAGCTATAGCCGCATCGAGGGCGTTACATGTAAGCAGCTTCACCGAGGTCTTCCATTGAAAAACTCTTATTCAAGTATCCTTTTATACTATCTAGAAATTCTATATCATTTCCAATCAACAATATGTCATCCACATATAATATTAGAAATGCTTCAGAGCCCCCACTCACTTTCTTGTAAATACAGGCTTCTCAAAAAGTCTGTATAAAACCATATGCTTTGATCACACTATCAAAATGCTTATTCCAACTCCGAGAGGCTTGCACCAGTCCATAAATGGATCGCTGGAGCTTGCACACTTTGTTAGTACCCTTTGGATTGATAAAACCTTCATGTTGCATCATATACAACTCTTCTTCCAAAAATCCATTCAGGAATGCAGTCTTTACATCCATTTGCCAAATTTCATAATCATAAAATGCGGCATTTGCTAACATGATTCGGATGGACTTAAGCATCGCTACGGGTGAGAAGGTCTCATCGTAGTCAACTCCTTGAACTTGTCGAAAACCTTTCACAACAAGTCGAGCTTTGTAGACAGTAACATTACCGTCAGTGTCTGTCTTCTTCTTGAAGATCCATTTATTTTCGATGGCTTGCCGATCAACAGGCAAGTCAACCAAAGTCCACACTTTGTTCTCATACATGGATCCCATCTCAGATTTCATGACCTCAAGCCATTTTGCGGAATCTGGGCTCATCATCGCTTCCTCATAGTTCGTAGGTTCATCATGGTCTAGTAACATGACCTCTAGAACAGGATTACCGTACCACTCTGGTGCGGATCTTACTCTGGTTGACCTACGAGGTTCGGTAGTAACTTGATCTGAAGTTTCATGATCATCATCATTAGCTTCCTCACTAATTGGTGTAGGTGTCACAGGAACCGGTTTCTGTGATGAACTACTTTCCAATAAGGGAGCAGGTACAGTTACCTCATCAAGTTCTACTTTCCTCCCATTCACTTCTTTCGAGAGAAACTCCTTCTCTAGAAAGGATCCATTCTTAGCAACAAATGTCTTGCCTTCGTATCTATGATAGAAGGTGTACCCAACAATTTTCTTTGGGTATCCTATGAAGACACATTTCTCCGATTTGGGTTCAAGCTTATCAGGTTGAAACTTTTTCACATAAGCATCACAGCCCCAAACTTTAAGAAACGACAACTCTGGTTTCTTGCCAAACCATAGTTCATAAGGCGTCATCTCAATGGATTTCGATGGTGCCCTATTTAACGTGAATGCAGCCGTCTCTAAAGCATAACCCCAAAACGATAGCGGTAAATCAGTAAGAGACATCATAGATCACACCATATCTAGTAAAGTACGATTACGACGTTCGGACACACCATTATGTTGTGGTGTTCCGGGTGGCGTGAGTTGCGAAACTATTCCACATTGTTTCAAATGTATACCAAACTCGTAACTCAAATATTCTCCTCCACGATCAGATCGTAGAAACTTTATTTTCTTGTTACGATGATTTTCCACTTCACTCCGAAATTCTTTGAACTTTTCAAATGTTTCAGACTTATGTTTCATTAAGTAGATATACCCATATCTGCTAAAATCATCTATGAAGGTGAGAAAATAACAATATCCAACGCGAGCCTCAATATTCATCGGACCACATACATCAGTATGTATGATTTCCAATAAATCTGTTGCTCGCTCCATAGTTCCAGAGAACGGCGTTTTAGTCATTTTGCCCATGAGGCATGGTTCGCAAGTACCAAGTGATTCATAATCAATTGATTCCAAAAGTCCATCAGTACGGAGTTTCTTCATGTGCTTTACACCAATATGACCCAAACGGCAGTGCCACAAATAAGTTGCACTATCATTATCAACTCTGCATCTTTTGGCTTCAACATTATGAATATGTGTGTCATTATTATCAAGATTTAAGACAAATAGACTACTCTTCAAGGGTGCATGACCATAAAAGATATTACTCATATAAATAGAACAACCATTATTCTCAGATTTAAATGAATAACCGTCTCGCATCAAACAAGATCCAGATATAATGTTCATGCTCAACGATGACACCAAATAACAATTATTTAGGTCTAAAACTAATCCCGAAGGTAGATGTAGAGGTAGCGTGCCAACGGCGATCACATCGACTTTGGAACCATTTCCCACGCGCATCGTCACCTCGTCCTTAGCCAGTCTTCGCTTAATCCGTAGTCCCTGTTTCGAGTTGCAAATATTAGCAACATAACCAATATCAAATACTCAGGTGCTACTACGAGCTCTAGTAAGGTACACATCAATAACATGTATATCACATATACCTTTGTTCACCTTGCCATCCTTCTTATCCGCCAAATACTTGGGGCAGTTCCGTTTCTAGTGACCAGTCTGCTTGCAGTAGAAGCACCCAGTCTCAGGCTTAGGTCCAGACTTGGGTTTCTTCTCTTGAGCAGCAACTTGTTTGTTCTTCTTCTTGAAGTTCCGCTTCTTCTTCCCTTTGCCTTTTTTCTTGAAACTGGTGGTCTTGTTGACCATCAACACTTGATGCTCCTTCTTGATTTCTACCTCCACAGCCTTTAGCATTGCGAAGAGCTCGGGAATTGTCTTATCCATACCTTGCATATTATAGTTCATCACGAAGCTCTTGTAGCTTGGTGGCAGTGATTGAAGAATTCTGTCAATGACACTATCATCCGGAAGATTAACTCCCAGTTGAATCAAGTGATTGTTATACCCAGACATCCTGAGTATATGCTCACTGACAGAACTATTCTCCTCCATCTTCTAGTTGTAGAACTTATTGGAGACTTCATATCTCTCAATCCGGGCATTTGCTTGAAATATTAACTTCAACTCCTGGAACATCTCATATGCTCCATGACATTCAAAACGTCGTTGAAGTCCCGGTTCTAAGCCGTAAAGCATGGCACACTGAACTATCAAGTAGTCATCAGCTTTGCTCTGCCAGACATTCATAACATCTGGTGTTGCTCCTACAACAGGTTTGGCACCTAGCGGTGCTTCCAGGATATAATTCTTCTGTGCAATAATGAGGATAATCCTCAAGTTACGGACCCAGTCCATGTAATTGCTACCATCATCTTTCAACTTAGCTTTCTCAAGGTACGCATTAAAATTCAACGGAACAACAACACGGGCCATACGCATTAAAATTCAACGGAACAACAACACGGGCCATCTATCTACAATAACATAGACAAGCAAAATACTATCAGGTACTAAGTTTGATAAATTTAAGTTCAATTAATAATATTACTTAAGAACTCCCACTTAGATAGACATCCCTCTAATCATCTAAGTGATCACGTGATCCAAATCAACTAACCATAACCGATCATTACGTGAAATGGAGTAGTTTTCAATGGTGAACATCACTATGTTGATCATATCTACTATATGATTCACGCTCGACCTTTCGGTCTCAGTGTTCCGAGTCCATATCTGCATATGCCAGGCTCGTCAAGTTTAACCTGAGTATTCTGCATGTGCAAAACTGGCTTGCACCAGTTGTAGATGAACGTTGAGCTCATCACACCCGGTCATCACGTGGTGTCTTGGCACGATGAACTTTGGCAACGGTGCATACTCAGGGAGAACACTTTTACCTTGAAATTTAGTGAGAGATCATCTTATAATGCTACCGTCAATCAAAGCAAAATAAGATGCATAAAGGATAAACATCACATGCAATCAATATAAGTGATATGATATGACAATCATGTTTTTGTGCTTGTGATCTCCATCTCTGAAGCATCGTCATGATCACCATCGTCACCGGCGCGACACCTTGATCTCCATCGTAGCATCGTTATCGTCTCGCCAACTATTGCTTCTACGACTATCGCTACCGCTTAGTGATAAAGTAAAGCAATTACAGGGCGATTTCATTGCATACAATAAAGCGACAACCATATGGCTCCTGCCAGTTGCTGATAACTCCGTTAGAAAACATGATCATCTCATACAATAAAATATAGCATCATGTCTTGACCATATCACATCACAACATGCCATGCAAAAACAAGTTAGACGTCCTCTACTTTGTTGTTGCAAGTTTTATGTGGCTGCTATGGGCTGAGCAAGAACCGTTCTTACCTACGCATCAAAACCACAACGATAGTTCGTCAAGTTAGTGTTGTTTTAACTTCACAAGGACCGGGCGTAGCCACACTCGGCTCAACTAAAGTTGGAGAAACTGACACCCGCCAGCCACCTGTGTGCAAAGCACGTCGGTAGAACCAGTCGCGCGTAAGCGTACGCGTAATGTCGGTCCGGGCCGCTTCATCCAACAATACCGCTGAACCAAAGTATGACATGCTGGTAAGCAGTATGACTTGTATCGCCCATAACTCACTTGTGTTCTACTCGTGCATATAACATCTACGCATAAACCTGGCTCGGATGCCACTGTTGGGGAACGTAGTAATTTCAAAAAAATTCCTACGCACACGCAGGATCATGGTGATGCAAAGAAATGAGAGGGGAGAGTGTGTCCACGTACCCTCGTAGACCGAAAGCGGAAACATTAGCACAACGCGGTTGATGTAGTCATACATCTTCACGATCCGACCGATCCAAGTACCGAACACACGGCACCTCCGAGTTCAGCACACGTTCAGCTCGATGACATCCCGCGAGCTCCGATCCAGCAAAGCTTCACCGGAGAGTTTCGTCAGCACAACGGCGTGATGACGGTGATGATGATGATGCTACCGACACAGGGCTTCGCCTAAGCATCGCTACGATATGATCGAGGTGGATTATGGTGGAGGGGGGCACCGCACACGGCTGGGAGAGATCAACAGATCAACTTGTGTGTCTAGAGGTGCCCCTGCCCCTGTATATAAAGGAGCAAGGGGGAGGCTGGCCGTCCCTCTATGGCGCGCCAGGAGGAGGAGTCCTCCTCCTAGTAGGAGTAGGACTCCCCTCTTTCCTACTCCTACTAGGAGGGGGAAAGGAAGGGGGAGAGGGAGAAGGAAAGGGGGGCGCCGCCCCCCTCTCCTAGTCCAATTCGGACCAGAGGGGGAGGGCACGCGGCCTGCCCTAGGCCAGCCCTCTCTCTCTCCACTAAGGCCCATAAGGCCCATTATTTCTCCAGGGGGGTCCGGTAACCCTCCATCACTCCAGTTTTCTCCGAAACCACCCGGAACACTTCCGGTGTCTGAATATAGTCGTCCAATATATCAATCTTTACGTCTCGACCATTTCGAGACTCCTCGTCATGTACGTGATCATATTCGGGACTCTGAACTACCTTCGGTACATCAAAACACAAAAACTCATAATACCGATCGCCATCGAACTTTAAGCGTGCGGACCCTACGGATTTGAGAACTATGTAGACATGACCAAGACACGTCTCCGGTCAATAACCAATAGCGGAACCTGGATGCTCATATTGGCTCCCACATATTCTATGAAGATCTTTATCGGTCAAACCGCATAACAACACACGTTGTTCCCTTTGTCATCGGTATGTTACTTGCCCGAGATTCGATCGTCGGTATCTCAATACCTAGTTAAATCTCGTTACCGGCAAGTCTCTTTACTCGTTCCGTAATACACCATTCCTCAACTAACTCATTAGTTGCAATGCTTGCAAGGTTTATAGTGATGTGTATTACCGAGTGGGCCCAGAGATACCTCTCCGACAATCGGAGTGACAAATCCTAATCTCGATATAGGCTAACTCAACAAATACCTTCAGAGATACTTGTAGAGCACCTTTATAATCACCCATTTACATTGTGACTTTTGGTAGCACACAAAGTGTTCCTCCGGTAAACGGGAGTTGCATAATCTCATAGTCATAGGAACATATATAATTCATGAAGAAAGCAATAGCAACATACTAAACGATCAAGTGCTAAGCTAACGAAATGGGTCAAGTCAATCACATCATTCTCCTAACGATGTGATCCCGTTAATCAAATGACAACTCATGTCTATGGTTAGGAAACATAACCATCTTTAATTAACGAGCTAGTCAAGTATAGGCATACTAGTGACACTCTGTTTGTCTATGTATTCACACATGTACTAAGTTTCCGGTTAATACAATTCTAGCATGAATAATAAACATTTATCATGATATGAGGAAATAAATAATAACTTTATTATTGCCTCTAGGGCATATTTCCTTCACCCCCGAGGACGCTCACTCGATTAGCAACGACGAGGACCCCTACGCACCGCTTGACGAGGTTGTGCCGGACCCCCCCCCCCCCAACTTTGGATTGGTTTTGGGGCCAGTACAATCTTTGTCTGTGGAAGTCGCTGCAGGCGGCTGAGAAAGCCAGGCGAGTGGCATTCAAGAAGGAGATGGCAGAGGAGGAAGCTAGGTAACAGGCGGCCTGTGAAGCCCGTGATGCCGCATGGAAAAAGGAGGTGATGGAGCTTTGGGGGCGGACGCGTCGTCGTGCCGAGGAGGTGTACGAAGACGGGTACTTCACGAGGAAGGTCATAGGCACTGGGCGCCTCGTCGCTGCATGGAGGTGTGCCGATAAGCTCCAGCGTGCCACCGACGAGGAGCTCCGGTGGGCGCCCAACGAAATGGCAAGATCGGCCGCGTGCGTCCGCCAGCAAGAGGCAGATCGGTACGTCAAGCGCTGCGAGGTGGAGGAGGCGGAGTACTGCCTCCGCACTGGGAAGACGCCGCGCACCAGGGAGCTGCTGGCGAGGGGCTACTGGCGAGGGGCTGCCGGAATACTGGCCCAGGAGGGATTATTAGTTTTAGTATTGTTTGTTTTCAATTTTATGCATTGTACCTAGTAGTTAAGTATCATCACATATATGTGATGATATTTTATATATATTCTATGATGAACTAATGAACAATTAATATATATATATATATATTATGAATTCCATTTTTTATCTATTTTTATATACTAATTTGAATCTAGCTATTATCATCCACATATACAGAATGGAAAATGTATATACACACATTGAAACAGAACATATAATAATGGAAAACAGAGTACACATTGAAACATCGCAATAAACAAAGCAATACTATGATTGTTGCGAATATATAGCTATCCACGTCGAAACGATCTTTCAAAATAAAACGTGTCCATGAGACCATGACCAGCAGCCCTTGCCTACGGTAGCTCTTGGCTCTGCCTGAACTCGTGCAGGCATTCGTCCAAGCAGTCGACACGCTCGCGGTACATCTGGAGCGCGATCTCGAGCTCCAAGTTGGCTATTTCATCGGAGATCACCAGCTCAAGGATGTGACGGCCATGTTCCTCTACTGCGCCCAGGTGGACACTTGGGCCAAGGAGGCGGTCGAGCCTACGGACTAGCGCGTTGGCATCCAACGGGTCGCGGACAAGGCGAACGACGGTACCCATGCGAACGGCGCGGCGGGCGTCCGGTGCAAGTACGGCACAGCCGACCTCTGGTGCAAGTACTGTTGGGGAACGTAGCAGAAATTCAAAATTTTCCTACGCGTATCACCAAGATCTATCTATGGAGAGACCAGCAACGAGTAGAAAGGAGAGTGCATCTACATACCCTTGTAGATCGCTAAGCGGAAGCGTTCAAGTGAACGGGGTTGATGGAGTCGTACTCGTCGTGATTCAGATCACCGATGATCAAGTGCCGAACGGACGGCACCTCCGCGTTCAACACACGTGCAGCCCGGTGACGTCTCCCACGCCTTGATCCAGCAAGGAGAGAGGGAGAGGTTGAGGAAGACTCCATCCAGCAGCAGCACAATGGCGTGGTGGTGATGGAGGAGCGTGGCAATCCTGCAGGGCTTCGCCAAGCACCTACGGGAGAGGAGGAGGTGTCACGGGAGGGAGGGAGGCGCCAAGGGCTCAGGTATGGATGCCCTCCCTCCCCTCCACTATATATAGGGGCAGGGGAGAGGGGGGAGGCGCAGCCTTGCCCCTTCCTCCAAGGAAAGGGTGCGGCTAAGAAGGGGGGAGGAGTCCATCCTCCCCAAGGCACCTCGGAGGTGCCTTCCCCCTTTAGGACTCTCCCCTTTTTCCTATATCTTGGCGCATGGGCCTCTAGGGGCTGGTGCCCTTGGCCCATGTAGGCCAAGGCGCACCCCCTACAGCCCATGTGGCCCCCCGGGGCAGGTGGCCCCACCCGGTGGGCCCCCGGGACCCTTCCGGTGGTCCCGGTACAATACCGATGACCCCGAAACTTGTCCCGATGGCCGAAACAGGACTTCCTATATATAAATCTTTACCTCCGGACCATTCCAGAACTCCTTGTGACGTCCGGGATCTCATCCGGGACTCCGAACAACATTCGGTAACCACATACAAGCTTCCTTTATAACCCTAGCGTCATCGAACCTTAAGTGTGTAGACCCTACGGGTTCGGGAGACATGCAGACATGACCGAGACGTTCTCCGGTCAATAACCAACAGCGGGATCTGGATACCCATGATGGCTCCCACATGTTCCACGATGATCTCATCGGATGAACCACGATGTCAAGGACTCAATCGATCCCGTATACAATTCCCTTTGTCTAGCGGTATTTTACTTGCCCGAGATTCGATCGTTGGTATACCGATACCTTGTTCAATCTCGTTACCGGCAAGTCACTTTACTCGTTCCGTAACACATCATCCCGTGATCAACTCCTTGGTCACATTGCGCATATGATGATGTCCTACCGAGTGGGCCCAGATATACCTCTCTGTTTACACGGAGTGACAAATCCCAGTCTCGATCCGCATAAAACAATAGATACTTTCGGAGAAACCTGTAGTGCACCTTTATAGTCACCCAGTTACGTTGTGACGTTTGATACACCCAAAGCACTCCTACGGTATCCAGGAGTTACACGATCTCATGGTCAAAGGAAGAGATACTTGACATTGGCAAAGCTCTAGCAAACGAACTACACGATCTTTGTGCTATGCTTAGGATTGGGTCTTGTCCATCACATCATTCTCCTAATGATGTGATCCCGTTATCAACGACATCCAATGTCCATAGCCAGGAAACCATGACTATCTGTTGATCACAACGAGCTAGTCAACTAGAGGCTCACTAGGGACATATTGTGGTCTATGTATTCACACGTGTATTACGATTTCCGGATAATACAGTTATAGCATGAATAAAAGACTATTATCATGAACAAAGAAATATAATAATAACTTATTTATTATTGCCTCTAGAGCATATTTCCAACAGTCTCCCACTTGCACTAGAGTCAATAATCTAGTTCACATCGCCATGTGATTAACACTCACAGGTCACATCGCCATGTGACTAATACCCAAGAGTTTACTAGAGTCAGTAGTCTAGTTCACATCACTATGTGATTAACACTCAATGAGTTTTATGTTTGATCATGTTGCTTGTGAGAGAGGTTTTAGTCAACGGGTCTGAACCTTTCAGATCCGTGTGTGCTTTACAAATCTCTATGTCATCTCCTAGATGCAGCTTCCACGCTCTATTTGGAGCTATTCCAAACAACTGTTCTACTTGGAGCTATTCTAAATTATTGCTCCATTATATGTATCCGGTCTCTCTACTCAGAGCTATCCGGATAGGTGTCAAGCTTGCATCGTCGTGACCTTTACGACGAACTCTTTTACCACCTCCATAATCGAGAAAATTCCTTAGTCCACTAGTTACTAAGGATAACTTTGACCGCTGTCCTGTGAGCCATTCTTGGATCACTCTTGTACCCCTTGACTGACTCATGGCAAGGCACACTTCAGGTGCGGTACACAGCATAGCATACTGAAGAGCCTACGTCTTAAGCATAGGGGACGACCTTCGTCCTTTCTCTCTATTCTGCCGTGGTCGAGCTTTAAGTCTTAACTTCGTACCTTACAACTCAGGCAAGAACTCCTTCTTTGACTGGTCCATCTTGAACACCTTCAAGATCATGTTAAGGTATGTGCTCATTTGAAAGTATTATTAAGCATTTTGATCTATCCTTATATATCTTGATGCTCAATGTTCAAGTAGCTTAATCCAGGCTTTCCATTGAAAAACACTTTCAAAATAACCCTATATGCTTTCCAGAAATTCTACGTCATTTCTGATCAACAATATGTCAACAACATATACTCATCAGAAATTCTATAGTGCTCCCACTCACTTCTTTGGAAATACAAGTTTCTCATGAACTTTGTATAGACCCAAAATCTTTGATCATCTTATCAAAGCGTACATTCCAACTCCGAGATGCTCACTCCAGTCCTTAGAAGGATCGCTGGAGCTAGCATACATTTTAGCATCCTTAGGATCGACAAAAACTTTCTGATTGTATTACATACAACCTTTCCTTACGAAAACTGGTAAGGAAACTCGTTTTGACATCCGTCTGCCAGATTTCATAAATGCAGCTAATGCTAACATGATTCCGACGGACTTAAGCATCGCTACGGATGAGAAAATCTCATCGTAGTCAACTCCTTGAACTTGTGAAAAACTCTTCGCCACAAGTCGAGCCTCATAGACGGTGACATTACCATCCACGTCCGTCTTCTTCTTAAAGATCCATTTATCTTAATGGCTTGCCGATCATCGGGCAAGTCCACCAAAGTCCATGGATCCGTTCTCGGATTTTATGGCCTCGAGCCATTTATCGGAATCGGCCCACCATCGCTTCTCCATAGCTCGTAGGTTCATTGTTGTCCAGCAACATGACTTCCAAGACAGGATTACGTACCACTCTCAAGTAGTACGCATCCTTGTCATCCTACGAGGTTTGGGAGTGACTTGATCTGAAGTTTCATGATCACTATCATAAGCTTCCACTTCAATTGGTGTAGGTGCCACGGGAACAACTTCCTGTGCCCTGCTACACACTGGTTGAAGTGATGGTTCAATAACCTCATCAAGTCTCCACCATCCTCCCACTCAACTCTTTCGAGAGAAACCTTTCCTCGAGAAAGGACCCGATTCTAGAAACAATTCATATTGCTTTCGGATCTGAATTAGGAGGTATACCCAACTGTTTTGGGTGTCCTATGAAGATGTATTTTATCCGCTTTGGGTTCGAGCTTAATCCTGAAACTTTTTCACATAAGCGTCGCAGCCCCAAACTTTTAAGAAACGACAACTTAGGTTTCTCTAAACCATAATTCATACGGTGTCATCTCAACGGAATTACGTGGTGCCCTACTTAAAGTGAATGTGGTTGTCTCTAATGCCTAACCCATGAACGATAGTGGTAATTCGATAAGAGACATCATGGTACGCACCATATCCAATAGGGTGCAACTATGATGTTCGGACACACCATCACACTATGGTGTTCCAGGCGGTATTAATTATGAAACAATTTCCACAATGTCTTAATTGTGTGCCAAAACTCGTAACTCAGATATTCATCTCTATGATCATATCATAGACATTTTATCCTCTTGTCACAATGATCTGCTACTTCACTCTGAAATTACTTGAACCATTCAATAATTCAGACTTGTGTTTCATCAAGTAAATATTCTCAACATCTACTCGAATCATCTGTGAAGTAAGAACATAACGATATTCACTGCATGCCTCAGCACTCATTGGACTGCACACATCAAAATGTGTTACTTCCTACAAGTTGCTATCTTGTTCCATCTTACTGAAAACGAGGCTTTTCAGTCATCTTGCCCATGTGGTATGATTTGCATATCTCAAGTGATTCAAAATCAAGTGAGTCCAAACGATCCATTTGCATGGAGTTTCTTCATGCATATACACCAATAGACATGGTTCGCATGTCTCAAACTTTTCAAAACGAGTGAGTCCAAAGATCCATCAACATGGAGCTTCTTCATGCGTTTTATACCATTATGACTTACATGGCAGTGCCACAAGTAAGTGGTACTATCATTACTATCTTATATCTTTTGGCATGAAAATGTGTATCACTACGACCGAGATTCAATAAACCATTCCTTTAGGTTTAATACTAATCTTGATGGTAGAGGGAGCGTGCGATGTTTGATCACATCAAACTTGGAAACACTTCCAACACATATCGTCAGCTCACCTTTAGCTAGTTTCCTTTTATTTCGTAGCTTTTATTTCGAGTTACTAACACTTAGCAACCGAACCGGTGTCTAATACCCTGGTGCTACTAGGAGTACTAGTAAAGTACACATTAACATAATGTATATCCAATATACTTCTATCGACCTTGCCAGCCTTCTCATCTACCAAGTATCTAGGGTAATCCTGCTCCAGTGGTTGTTCCCCTTATTACAGAAGCACTTAGTCTCGGGTTTGGGTTCAACCTTTGGGTTTCTTCACTTGAGCAACAGCTGAATTGCCGTTTCATGAAGTATCCCTTTGTTCCCTTGCCCTTCTTGAAACTAGTGGTTTCACCAACCATCAACAATTGATGCTCCTTCTTGATTTCTACTTTCGCGGTGTCAAACATCATGAATATTTCAAGGATCATCATATCTATCCCTGATATGTTATAGTTCATCACGAAGCTCTAGCAGCTCGGTGGCAATGACTTTGGGGAAACATCACTATCTCATCTGGAAGACCAACTCCCACTCGATTCAAGTGATTGTTGCACTCAGACAATCTGAGCACAAGCTCAACGATTGAGCTTTTCTCCCTTAGTTTGCAGGCTAAGAAAATCGTCGGAGGTCTCAAACCTCTTGACGTGGGCACGAGCCTGAAATCCTAATTTCAGCCCTCGAAACATCTCATATGTTTCGCGACGTTTCGAAAACGTCTTTGGTGCCTCTACTTAAACCATTTAACTGAACTATCACGTAGTTATCAAAACGTGTATGTCTGATGTTCACAACATCCACAAACGACGTTTGGGGTTCAGCACACTGAGCGGTGCATTAAGGACATAAGCTTTCTACTGATCGCATAATCGCTACTATCAACTTTCAACTATATTTTCTCTAGGAACATATCTAAACAGTGGAACTAAAGCGCGAGCTTACGACATAATTTGCAAAAGGTCTTTTGACTATGTTCAGGATAATTAAGTTCATCTTATGAACTCCCACTCAGATAGACATCCCTCTGGTCATCTAAGTGATTACATGATCCGAGTCAACTAGGCCGTGTCCGATCATCACGTGAGACGGACTAGTCATCATCGGTGAACATCTTCATGTTGATCGTATCTACCATACGACTCATGCTCGACCTTTCGGTCTCCGTGTTCCGAGGCCATGTCTGCACATGCTAGGCTCGTCAAGTTAACCCTAAGTGTTTTTGCTGTGTAAAACTGTCTTACACCCGTTGTATGTGAACGTAAGAATCCATCACACCCGATCATCACGTGGTGCTTAGAAGCGACGAACTGTAGCAACGGTGCACAGTTAGGGGAGAACACTTCTTGAAATTTTGTAAGGGATCATCTTATTTACTACCGTCGTCCTAAGCAAACAAGATGCATAAACATGATAAACATCACATGCAATCAAATAGTGACATGATATGGCCAATATCATTTTGCTCCTTTTGATCTTCATCTTCGGGGCTCCATGATCATCATCGTCACCGGCACGACACCATGATCTCCATCATCATGATCTCCATCATCGTGTCTTCATGAAGTTGTCACGCCAACGACTACTTCTACTTCTATGACTAACGCGTTTAGCAATAAAGTAAAGTAGTTTACATGGTGTTCTTCAATGACACGCAGGTCATACAAAAAATAAAGACAACTCCTATGGCTCCTGCCGGTTGTCATACTCATCGACATGCAAGTCGTGAATCCTATTACAAGAACACGATCAATCTCATACATCACATATATCATTCATCACATTCTTCTTGGCCATATCACATCACATAGCATACCCTGCAAAAACAAGTTAGACGTCCTCTAATTGTTGTTTGCATGTTTTACGTGGCTGCTATGGGTTTCTAGCAAGAACGTTTCTTACCTACGCAAGACCACAACGTGATATGCCAATTGCTATTTACCCTTCATAAGGACCCTTTTCATCGAATCCGTTCCGACTAAAGTGGGAGAGACTGGCACCCGCTAGCCACCTTATGCACCAAGTGCATGTCAATCGGTGGAACCTGTCTCACGTAAGAGTACATGTAAGGTCGGTCCGGGCCGCTTCATCCCACAATACCGTCGAAACAAGATTGGACTAGTAACGGTAAGCATATTGAACAACATCAACGCCCACAACTACTGTGTGTTCTACTCGTGCAAAGAATCTACGCAATAGACCTAGCTCTGATACCACTGTTGGGGAACGTAGCAGAAATTCAAAATTTTCCTACGCGTATCACCAAGATCTATCTATGGAGAGACCAGCAATGAGTAGAAAGGAGAGTGCATCTACATACCCTTGTAGATCGCTAAGCGGAAGCGTTCAAGTGAACGGGGTTGATGGAGTCGTACTCGTCGTGATTCAGATCACCGATGATCAAGTGCCGAACGGACGGCACCTCCGCGTTCAACACACGTGCAGCCCGGTGACGTCTCCCACGCCTTGATCCAGCAAGGAGAGAGGGAGAGGTTGAGGAAGACTCCATCCAGCAGCAGCACAATGGCGTGGTGGTGATGGAGGAGCGTGGCAATCCCGCAGGGCTTCGCCAAGCACCTACGGGAGAGGAGGAGGTGTCACGGGAGGGAGGGAGGCGCCAAGGGCTCAGGTATGGATGCCCTCCCTCCCCTCCACTATATATAGGGGCAGGGGAGAGGGGGGAGGCGCAGCCTTGCCCCTTCCTCCAAGGAAAGGGTGCGGCTAAGAAGGGGGGAGGAGTCCATCCTCCCCAAGGCACCTCGGAGGTGCCTTCCCCCTTTAGGACTCTCCCCTTTTTCCTATATCTTGGCGCATGGGCCTCTAGGGGCTGGTGCCCTTGGCCCATGTAGGCCAAGGCGCACCCCCTACAGCCCATGTGGCCCCCCGGGGCAGGTGGCCCCACCCGGTGGGCCCCCGGGACCCTTCCGGTGGTCCCGGTACAATACCGATGACCCCGAAACTTGTCCCGATGGCCGAAACAGGACTTCCTATATATAAATCTTTACCTCCAGACCATTCCAGAACTCCTCGTGACGTCCGGGATCTCATCCGGGACTCCGAACAACATTCGGTAACCACATACAAGCTTCCTTTATAACCCTAGCGTCATCGAACCTTAAGTGTGTAGACCCTACGGGTTCGGGAGACATGCAGACATGACCGAGACGTTCTCCGGTCAATAACCAACAGCGGGATCTGGATACCCATGATGGCTCCCACATGTTCCACGATGATCTCATCGGATGAACCACGATGTCAAGGACTCAATCGATCCCGTATACAATTCCCTTTGTCTAGCGGTATTTTACTTGCCCGAGATTCGATCGTCGGTATACCGATACCTTGTTCAATCTCGTTACCGGCAAGTCACTTTACTCGTTCCGTAACACATCATCCCGTGATCAACTCCTTGGTCACATTGCGCATATGATGATGTCCTACCGAGTGGGCCCAGATATACCTCTCCGTTTACACGGAGTGACAAATCCCAGTCTCGATCCGCATAAAACAATAGATACTTTCGGAGAAACCTGTAGTGCACCTTTATAGTCACCCAGTTACGTTGTGACGTTTGATACACCCAAAGCACTCCTACGGTATCCAGGAGTTACACGATCTCATGGTCAAAGGAAGAGATACTTGACATTGGCAAAGCTCTAGCAAACGAACTACACGATCTTTGTGCTATGCTTAGGATTGGGTCTTGTCCATCACATCATTCTCCTAATGATGTGATCCCGTTATCAACGACATCCAATGTCCATAGCCAGGAAACCATGACTATCTGTTGATCACAACGAGCTAGTCAACTAGAGGCTCACTAGGGACATATTGTGGTCTATGTATTCACATGTGTATTACGATTTCCGGATAATACAGTTATAGCATGAATAAAAGACAATTATCATGAACAAGGAAATATAATAATAATACTTTTATTATTGCCTCTAGGGCATATTTCCAACAAGTACGGCGCTGAGGGCCTCTGCCCACTCCTGGCGAAGAATGGGGGTACTGACCGGACGTGTACCCAGCTGCGACGCCGTGTCGACAGCAGGCAAGCGCCGATGGATCCGGTCTTGCTGTGTGGCGCGCCGCGCCTCTCGCTCTGCGACGCTCCAACAGTCTCGCCGTGCGGCGAGCCGCAGCCTATCGGCGCGGACACACCTAGCTTGCTCTGCGGCGTGCCATCGATCATGTTGTGCAGTGAGCTGCAGCCTGTCGGTGCTGACATGCCTAACTTGATCCGCGGCGCTCAAGCGCCATGCGCCAAAGGTCTGCTCAACCATGGCGATGACGCGCATCACGGCGTCGTCCATCGCGTTGCCGGGGAGCGCCTCGGCCTCGACGGACCGTGGCGTCTGCTCGTTTTCCTCGTCGACGAGGTTGATGGCAGAGGCGGCGCTTTCTTGGGTTGGCATGCTTGGAAAATGTGGATGTTCTACAGGCTGCACTTGTCGCCACCGTGCGTCGCGCGCCGCCTATGCACAATATCACTAGGTGACGGGAAAACATGTGAGGAAATGGCGGAAAACGGTGGCGTGTTCATAAAACGCCATCAATTAATGAAAACTTAGCATAGAAGGAATATCGAGCTAGCACAAGAAGGAGATGATGATTAGATGAACACGGACCACACTAGGGAACCGTTCTGTTATTATCGGTATTCGCACACATTTCTGATTACAAACCTATTTTCCGCTTATCACACACATTTTTTTATATTGAACCGTTTTTGTTCTCTTGTTTTAATGCAAACAGTTCATCCGAATGAACCTCATACCATATATCGCACACACTTTCATCTGGCTGCTCGTTTCTTTTGTGTTGCCTAATCACAAACAGTTCATCCGAGTGAACCGTATGTTGTATATCGCACACACATTCATCTGACTGCATGTTTCTTTTGTTCCTCATCATCACAAACAGTTAATTAAACTGAACCGTATGCTCTGTATCGTACACGCAACGAAAATATGAACTATGTTTGATGGATCCTCCATCGCAAACGTTTTGCACCTTTTTTGACGGATTTTTACACCATCTTTTGCGATTATGGCATCACACACAGTTTCGTCGAAGGGTCTCTGATCGTAGTGTCGCGTTAGCAGCAACCTGCAGTAGTGACAAGATGTCCTCAAATCTCGAGAATGCTGGACCTCTTGCCTTCGGCGTTTTGGTCTTCTTCTTCTTCTTGCTCGGATTGGGATCGAGTGTTGTCCCAACTTCAAATGCGGTGGTGGCCTCCAATTCATACTTCATTTCGGTCAGATTTTCATTTTCATTGATCATGTTCGACAAGAACGCCTCCTACATGATTATAGTTTACAATCATTCATCATGAGCGAAATGAGCTAGTGGTCTATGCTAAAATCAGATTGGACAAGAGCAAAGAAAACACACCGACTCTTGTTCGGTCATTCCGTCGAATATGTCGAGGGAAACCCGTGCATTGCTGGAGCCCGTGCTTATCCGCGCCCGAACGAGCTGCGACGAGTAACACATGTCAACCGCCGGCATCTGCGTGGTCGCAAAGCTCGCCGGAATGGCCCCGCCGGCGGTCAGATCATCATCTGTCCCAATGGGGTCGGACGACGTAATCCGCGTAGGCGCTCGGAGGGAAGGGGTGCGGGGACCCGGGCACGGCGGAGGAGACAGCTGCTCCACCACGTCTGAACCTCCCTGCGCCGCCGCCGCCTCCCTCTCTCGTTGCCGGCGTCGCCGCAACTTGCTGGCGACGTTCTCCTCCTTGCAGGTCACAGCCGGCGAATTACACCGCCGACGGACGAGACGGACTATGTCTCTGTCGCGGTGGTGTGGGTCGGGCTGGACGACATCTTCGGTGGTGGACAGGGACCGGAGGTGAGGATTGAGAGCAAAGGTGGAGGATGACGAGGGTTCGGGCGCGGGAATGGTTGGAGGACGGTGGGAGGAGGAGGAAGGGGTTCGATGGATTTGGTGCAATTTAAAGTGAGGCCAGGCTGTTGGGTCCGATGTGGCGGGCGTGCCTAGGCGCGCCCGGACGCCCTCATATTCGCCCCATATTTGAACTGGATATGAAGGATACCGGTCAGCCCGGACGTTTCTGACCCGTTTAAGGAGCTTGTTCGGGTCAAAAAATCGTAACCGGACAGTGGCCCGGGCTTATGAGACGGGTTTGAGATGTCCGATTGCAGATGCTCTTACTCACCACAGCCAGATCTTGATCCGACTCCGGAATCTCGGGTGCGGGATCATGGATGCCAGCCAGGCCGCGGCCATCCGCCGTCCGTACCCCATATCCGACGGCCCCTGCTGCCACCGCGCCGGCCCATGATGCCCCGCGGCGCCGCATCATGCTCTGACGAGCCAGCCAGCGACCTCGGCCAAATTATTTTTGTCTGAGTCGCACTCGCACGCAGCCTTCCTTCCTACCTCCACCCCGCAGTAGTAGCAGCAGCTCCATCACCATCTCCCCCCTGCTTCCTTCCTCGGATCGGAGGGGGAGAGCGACCGGCCGACCAGGAGGAAGCGGCGGCAGGATGAGTCTCTTCGGCCTCGGACGGTGAGCCCGAGCTCCCCCGGCCCCCTCCCCCTCCCCCTTTGCTTTGCTCTGTTCCACGATCCTGCTGTTCTTCACCCCCATGCGTCTTCGAACCCTCTCCGGCGAACACGCCTCGGGATCTTCTTCGACCGAAGCGCGCCACGTCTCCAGGAAATTCCCGTCGTACTCGTCCGTTGCACTGGACTGGAGTGGAGATCCGTTCGGAGCAGGACTGTTTTCTTCAGCTGGTGACAAGCCCTAGCTCGCTCGGAGTTAGTTGCGGATTCGTAGACCGAAATCGCTGTTTCTCTCCGATCCATGCAGTTTATGACGGATTTCATGGTTTTGTATGATGCCTGGTGGAGTAGTAATACATTAGCTGTTTGTTTCCCGCAATTTTGCTGCTATGCTCAACTTCGTTCTCTTCCCGGCCTGTTTTGCTTCTTGACGCAATCACCCTGACAATCCCTTCTCCCTTTTCGCCAGGAATCAGAAGACGTTCCGTCCCAAGAAAAGTGCTCCATCAGGCAGCAAGGTGAGGATACTGACCTCCCAAGAACCTAATTCCACTGTATTCCTGGTACCAGCAAGAGCAACTGGCAGTGGATCACAGCATTTCAGTATCCTAGCATAGAAATTGCTCTGTTTTCGTCGTTGGGAGGAATTTGGTATAATAGCCTGGTGTAATGACTGGAAGGAGTTCCATGTCTGACAAGGGGAAGGGGCCACTGAACAATACGTTTTCAAGCAGGCGAGTCGAGTGTGGGGTGTGGAGTGGGTGGGGCGCGTGTTGCATGAGCAGGCGTTGTTGTTATTAACTAACTTGTAGCCTGGAGATCGGCATGTATGGAATGATCTGAAAGTAGAACTCTACTCTGTCCTCTCTGTGTCTCTCGCTTCCTCATTTCGTGATAAGTTGTATCCACAAATAACTAAGGTTTATTGTATCCCACAAACAATTGCTATCTGTGTCAAGTCAGTCAGGCATTACGACTGGTATCAGATTTGCGCGATTCTCAGCAGCGAGCTGAATAGAGCAACGAGCGGGTTGGGTTCTCATGTAAAATTCATCGTTTGCTAGTCTCCACAATGGTGTTGTGGCCGCTGCTTCAGTAATCAGCGGCGCCAGTGGCATTATTCTTGGCCACCATGAGTCATTCGGCTATGGATTTAGTGTCTGCTTCGGTTGCTCGCGATTATTCCCGTGTGTAGTAAAATTCCGGTTGCGGTGACAAGATTTGTGTGGTTCAAGACGGTGGCATGAGTTGATTGGGAGATGAACGGTTTCCTGGCTTAAGTCGTAAGTAGGCGGTGATTTATAGTCTACATCCAGGCCTTTTGTTGGTTGTCATAACCTATATATGGGGCATGCACATTTTGCTTATAGTTGGAAATGTATATGGTGGAGCTAGAACCATTAGTTTGTTTACATTAACTTAAGGATTGCGGAATTCTATATGTTATTGTTGGGTACATGGACTGGTGATGATAAATCAGGGAATTGAACTTGTTTTAAAAGTAAAGCAGACAACTGTTACTCATCTACTTTTTGTTCAAACTTTTCCAAAGTCAAACACCATGTTACTCGATTGATATTCTTGTTGGCTTTCACATAGACATGAGCTTGGTGTTTTTGTCATGGTCGGTCAGGTAAGCAAAAAGGTTTTAGTGCATGGTTAATGTTCCTACTATACTCCCATGGTCCCATCTATTCCAAAAAGGCAGTATCAAACATTTTGTCGTATCCAACTTCTCAGATTCAATTCATTGTGTCATATATTCACTGCACTGGATTCCTTTAATAGATGTACATGGTGGAAATGAATTGTAACTTATCGTACGTCATGTTTTTATCGTATGGGAAATGGGGTGTTTTACAAACCTGCCATGGCTCAGGGTGAGTTTGGTCTACAAATGCTTGTGCTGGATTGATGTCTAAGCCTTAAGCAATGCTTATTTGTCGTTGCTTAGCAGATTCAACCTTCCTAAATCACCAAAGATGGGTGCAGATTTAGGCATAAAATGTACTTGCATCGCTAGATTTGCCACATAAAATGAACATCCATCTCTGGGGTGTCCTTTGTATATTAAATTTGCCACAGAGTTTGCTTGTTATATACGCCACTCAGAAACTGGGAGGAAACATTTAGATTACACCGTGATATACATAATTTGATATTATCCATTTATTGTCTTCCTTTTTATCTACAGGGGGCACAGCTCCGAAAGCACATAGATGCAACCCTCGGTAGTGGAAACCTTAGGGAAGCTGTGAGGCTGCCTCCTGGAGAGGATATCAATGAATGGCTTGCTGTTAACAGTAATGTTCTTCAGTTTCCTTTTTTGCCGTGACCCATACTTGACATATTTCATTCTATATTCGTTTTGATATTTGTTGGATTTAGAATATTCTGTGGTTGGTACTGAATAACATTGCCATAAAAAATGTTATGGAAACAAGTAATTTCACTGGAGCTAATATGTGTGTTTTGCTTCTCAGCTGTGGACTTCTTTAATCAAGTTAACCTGCTGTATGGCACACTCACAGAGTTCTGCACATCCGAAAGCTGCCCAACAATGACTGCAGGCCCAAAGTATGCCTGCCCATCAATCTCAATTCTTTGAACTTCTCAAAAAGGAACAAGTCGGAAACCTTTTAGTCTCTTCATGAGATTGCTATTTAATTTTGACAAGTTGTTTTATGGTTCTGCAATTTATAGCACCTGGTCATTATCTGCTGTAGATCATCTAAATGATATCTTATTTTACAACTATTGAAGGCTCCTAGTTCCTGCCGTGCATGTTTAATTTCTTTGTCCATGTTTATGCTAAAAGCTTAACAAATGACCCATGGTGTCTTTAATTATTTCCCTAACCTTGCTCCCTCCATTCCTAAGAAGAAGGCATGAAACTTTTCTCAGAATTCCACTAAACAGGGTGCACTCCTATGTGCCCCTCCATGCTGCACCCTGCTCCTCTAAAGACATGCTTGCCTTAGTTGCATTGTGAACCGCTCGCCTCCTCTTGCCGTTATTCCCGCATGCATGCATCAAGAGAGTAATGGCCAGCGTGAATCAGGGTAGAGCTAGCAGCCTCTGGTTGGCCATGCACAGCGTCGTGTGTGCTAATAACGGCTCAGCATGTGATTTACCAGGGGCAAAATGGTCCAAAACTTCTAAGACGTCTTGGTCTTTGCGAAAAAGGTTTCACACCTTATTTTTAGGAACGTAGGGAGTGTGACAGTATATGCAAGATGATTTATCTTTCTTTACTTGAAGCTAATAGATAAATGAAGTACTTTATCGCATTTGAACAAGAAAATAAAATAGTTCTGTTATTTAAATTTGTCCCAATATTGTCTAATTATCAGGGTGTTAAAGCTTGGGTTTTGGTTTAGAATACTGCGCCAGGCAAATCTATTCCTCGTGGTTTCATGTTATTCTGCACACGGAATTCTCTTCAGTGTCCTGTTACTTTCCCTTGTCCTGATATAATAATTATTTTTTGCCAAAGATATAATTAGGTTTGAACATTAACTAAATAGTTGTGGTTACACCCCTTTCTGAAAGAAGCGAATTTCCAAAATGTGATAGCATTTCGATAGGCAGTGTGATGCAGGCATACAGCGCTCCATATATTATCAATTAGACTTTCTCACGCCCATAATCCCCTGATTGATTTTTCTTCATAATTAGTTGAATATTTAGGTGATATATCATGACAAAAGAACTGCTATCTTCGTGTAGGTATGAGTACCGATGGGCTGATGGTGTACAGATAAAGAAGCCCATAGAAGTGTCAGCACCAAAATACGTGGAGTACCTAATGGACTGGATTGAAGGCCAGCTTGACAATGAATCCTTATTTCCTCAGAAGCTTGGTATGTTGCCCGCATCCTGGACCCCATTAGTTTCTCGGAAGTGCTTCATATTATTGGAGCTGTCAAGTTTACCTGATCTGGGTTGATTTCATTTATCAGGCACACCATTTCCACCCAACTTCAAGGATGTTGTAAACACAATTTTCAAGCGCTTGTTTCGTGTTTATGCCCACATATATCACTCCCATTTTCAGAAGATTGTCAGCCTCAAGGAGGAGGCTCATCTTAACACCTGCTTCAAGCACTTCATTCTGTTTACGAACGTGAGTCTCTCACCATTCATAGTGATTGTGCCGTCGACCATCGTGGTCTGCTCTTGGCTTGGAAAATAGAAAAGAAAGTAACAGCAAAGAATTTACATCTATTGGCTTGTGATGCAGGAATTTGGGCTGATTGACAAGAAAGAACTGGCTCCCCTCCAGGAGCTCATCGAATCAATCATCGTTCCATACTGAGAAGGAAACACTGAGGCTGAACCGAACTAAACATGGCTGCTACTGAGTCTTCTACAGGAATGGTCGAGCGATTGGGCTATCTGCGCCAATAATTTACTGGCACAAATCTTCTTGTTCCATTTCTTTGACATAAAAACACAAAAACATGTATATTACCAGTGATGTATTTGTGTGTACATGTTCAGCAGTTCTCCTGTGCAAACGCGATTGTACTGCTATAACATGCATGTTTGGGTTCGGTTGTGATAGTAATAACATTGAAAAGGGCAGTTTTAAGATGACAATGCAGTTGTTGATGGATGAGAGTCTTTGCTTCTTAATGAAATCCAATTGGGTCTTTGCTCTTGGTGCCTTGACGTCTTATTGCTGCTGCAGTAGCTTCGGTGGAGGTTTTGTAGGTTTCTGCACTCCTGCTCCTGGTAAAAATAATTGTTCTCTCCTCTATGTATCAGCATAGGTCGCAGGCGAGATGAACGAAAAGACATCAGATGTCATAGACAATTTTTTAGTCTCAGAAATTTCATAACAAGATCAAAGGTTTTTTTTTTCTCATGAATTTTTCTATGAAATTTATTATGTAGGATTATAAGTGATATGAAGTTTTTCCGTCAATCACTGGAGGAGGGCCAGACCCCAACCATGTCAATGTTCTACCTTCCATAGCAAAAATAGCTAAACAATTGCTAACCATGTTCTGTGAATGTCTAACATGAGTAATACTAGTTCTATGGAGTTTTAGGAGTAGCTTAATCTCCTCGACCAAACAAGAATAAATCGATCTATCAATGTTGCCTAACTGGATCATACGAACAGCTTCTAGTGAATCCATCTCAACCATCACAGGTAAATTACTTCTCATTAGTGCTTGGGAAAGACCCACCAAGCTCAACTTCGAGCGCGTCCCCACAAAAGTAAAGAACTTTGCATAAAGAAAATATAACCGCGCCCTCATTATCACACAAAACCATATACAAGTACCACCAGATCCATTCAGTGTGAATGACCCAACAGTGTTTAATTTTATCCACCCAACAGGAGGCACATTCTAGCAGGGTTGAGCGATCTTGATCGATTGTTCATGTGACCTGGAAATCACATTCATGTGCAAAACCGACCTTCCCTTGCATGGATCAGCGAAGGGGTCATGCTTAATAGCGATTAGAGTGTCTAGATAACTGCAGAGAAAGCGTTTCGAGACCTCAAGAGGGGGCGGAGCTTTATCATGAACAATTTTGTTGCGAATAAACTAAGCTCTCCACGGTGTCAACAGGAACATGCTACGTTCTGTAGCATCCATCAGTTCCAGTGCATTGAGCAGCCACTCCTTCCTAGTATGCACAACATTCTTAATCGCAGGAAGCCTCCAAACAGTTGACATAGCAGTCCACAACTTCCTGGCCCTTGGACATAAACAAAAAGGATGGAAATTACGCAAGCATTTTCAATTCTTCTATCAAATGCCATATCATTACCCTAAAAATAAAAACAACATGGCGAAATGGCTCATGTCAAAGAGTTGCCACAAAACTTGTAAAGTGAATGAGAGCAAAGGACCTGAAGAGGCTCGTGTATTCTGATCCAACATTCAATCAAAAAACACAAGAAAGCGGCAACATGAACACAAGTATGAAAGTAAAACACATAGTATAACATGTGATAAGAACAACCACGTCCATTGGTATTAAGGAAGGTCGATCCATGAAGGTAACTCGCAAGATCGATTCATAGAGGTGAGAGTGCGTATGTGATGTGTGCATCTATGTTTCTATTGTATTTCTAAGAAAAAAATATAAGAAAAATAACCACGTTCAAGAATCTCCTACCTGGGGGAGGTGGCCCCGGATTGTGACATTGTGTTTCGAGGTGGGAAGGGCCCTCACCTCGAACAGATCGTTGCCATCTAAGCGAAGATCTTAGATGGGGCGCTTGCAGAGGCTCGTGCTCAAGCGGAGCATGGGGATCTAGGCGCCCCAGCCACCGCTAACCCTGGGTAGAGAGAGCCCGTGGTTGGTTCAGGGCCTAGCGTACTGCCTCTGGTACTGCTACCCTTGTGGGCCCTTCACAGGAAGGGCTATGAGAGGAAGGCCGCCCATGCGCCTTCACCCCACCGACCAATTGGTGATGCATGAGGCTAGTGTCGGATTCTCCCTAGGGATCCTGCGGCCGCTGATGCCCTGCCCCCTCCCATAAGAGGGGGCGTCGCGGCCGCCCGACAAAGTAGGCTCCCTGCTCTGCGAATGGCGGGTGCGCTAGTTCATCCCCACCCGAGGAGCCTAGTAGTCGTGCCGAGGTTTCAATATGATAGAGGCTAAGGTGTCCCGTCTTTCGATAAGATGGTGGTTATCATTTTTTGTGGAGTAGATGCTACTTCTTGAGCTTGCGTTGGTTTTTCCCTTGAAGAGAAAAGGGTGATGCAGCAAAGTAGACATAAGTATTTTCCTTAGTTAAAGAACCAAGGTATCAATCCAGTAGGAGAAGAACACACAAATCACCAATACCTGCACAAATAATCAAACACTTGCACCCAACGCGATAAAGTGGTGGTCAATCCCTTCACGGTCACTTGCAAAGGTGAGATCTGATAGAGATAGGTGAAACTAAACAAAAGATAAAGTAAATATTTTTGGGTTTTTGGTTTATAGATTTGAAAATAAAAGATTGCAAAATAGTAGATCAAAAACTAATATGATGGAAAATAGACCCCGGGGCCATAGGTTTCACTAGAGGCTTCTCTCAAGATAGCAAATAATACGGTGGATGAACAAATTACTGTTGAGCAATTGATAGAAAAGTGCAAAGTTATGACGATATCCAAGGAAATGATTATGTAATATAGGCATCACGTCCGTGTCAAGTAGACCGACCCCTGCCTGCATCTACTACTATTACTCCACACATCGATCGACTCCTGCCTGCATCTAGAGTATTAAGTTCATGAAGAACAGAATAACGCTTTAAGTAAGATGACATGATGTAGAGGAATAAACTCAAGCAATATGATGTTGTAGATCGAAAGTATGTCTAGAGAGGGGTGATTAGACTACTTAACCAATTAAAAATCTATCCTTTTCCCAATTTTAATCTTTGGCAGATTTTAGCTATCTTAAAACAAGTCAAGCAATCTTAACACAATTCAAGCAAGCATGCAAAGAGTCTATGAGCAGCGGAAAGTAAAGCATGCAACTTGCAAGAATGTAAAGGGAAGAGTTTGGAGAATTCAAACGCAATTGGAGACACGGATGTTTTTGTCGTGGTTCCGATAGGTGGTGCTATCATACATCCACGTTGATGAAGACTTCAACCCACGAAGGGTAACGGTTGCGCAAGCCCACGGAGGGCTCCACCCACGAAGGGTCCACGAAGAAGCAACCTTGTCTATCCCATCATGGCCATCGCCCACGAAGGACTTGCCTCACTAGCGGTAGATCTTCACGAAGTAGGCGATCTCCTTGCCCTTACAAACTCCTTGGTTTAACTCCACAATATTATCGGAGGCTCCCAAGTGACACCTAGCCAATCTAGGAGACACCACTCTCCAAGAAGTAACAAATGGTGTGTTGATGGTGAACTCCTTGCTCTTGTGCTTCAAATGATAGTCTCCCCAACACTCAACTCTCTCTCATAGGATATGGATTTGGTGGAAAGAAGATTTGAGTGGAAAGCAACTTGGGAAGGCTAGAGAGCAAGATTCATATGGTGGGAATGGAATATCTTGGCCTCAACACATGAGTAGGTGGTTCTCTCTTAGAAAATGTGTATTGGAAGTGTAGGTATGTTCTGATGGCTCTCTCTCTGAATGAAGAGTGGGTGGAGGGGTATATATAGCCTCCACACAAAAACTAACTGTTACACACAATTTACCAATCTCGGTGAGACCGAATTGAGAAACTCGGTCGGACCGATTTGGCAAATCTAGTGTCCGTTAGGATTTTCGATGGGACTGAGATGCAACTCGGTAGGACCGATATGGTTAGGGTTAGGGCATAACGTAATCTCGGTGTGACCGATTACACAAACTCGGTGAGACCGATTTTGGTAATAAGCTAACCAGAGAGTTGGTCATGTAAACTCGGTGGGACCGATCGCTCATATCGGTGGGACCGAAATGTTACAAAAGGGAAACAGAGAGTTTACATTGCAATCTCGGTGGGACCGATCGCTCATCTCGGTAGGACCGAAATGTTATGAAGGGAAACAGAGAGATTACAACCCCATCTCGGTGTGACCGAGATCCCTGTCGGTGTGACCGATATGCCTAGGGTTTTGTGGCAGTGGCTATGACATCTGAACTCGGTGGCGCTGGATAGAAAGAATCGGTGGGGCCGAGTTTGACTTTTGGTTTAGGTCATATATGGATGTGGGAAGGTAGTTGAGGGTTTTGGAACATATCACTAAGCACTATGAAGCAAGAACCTCATCAAGCAGCACCTCATCCCTCCTTGATAGTATTGGCTTTTCCTATAGACTCAATGTGATCTTGGATCACTAAAATATAAAATGTATAGTCTTGAGCTTTGAGCTTGAGCCAATCTTTTTGTCCTTAGTATTTTGAGGGGTCCACTTTCCTCATCCATGCCATGCCATTCATTGAGCTTTTCCTGAAATATTAATCTTGGAATAACATTAGCTCAATGAGCTATATGTTGTTAGGAATTACCAAAACCACCTAGGGATAGTTGCACTTTCAATATCCCCCCTTTTGGTAATTGATGACAAACATATAGATCAAAGCTTCGACGAATGATAATAAGAGTGAAAAAAATTGTCGCTTTGAGAAGTATGTGAAAAGCAAGAGCTCCCCCTAAATTTGTGCATAGTTTATGATTTGCTTTGCACTGCAAATGCACAGAGAATTAGGCTCATGGGTTACTCTTCCATGTCACATAAATCTTGGTGGAGCGCTCGAAATGATAATAATTAAATACATGCACTCATCACCAAGCAAAGTGAATGATCATATAGGGATAAAATGATAATGTCATCCAACAAGCATTAATGTAGCATATGATCAAACACACATGATCATCCAAGTATCACACAGACAGAAAGTATCTCAATCAAGCAAATAAAGTTCAACCACCAAAGCAAGAGAGAATAAAAAAGCAACACTCTCTCTCGAAGCCTATGATCTATACATTTTTCTCCCCCTTTGGCAACAAGTTACCAAAAAGTTTCTAGAAAATGCATAGCACTAAATCGTCTCTCAGGCTTGGTCTTCAGGTGGTGGTGTCCGGATAACTCCAAGAACGAAGGCTTCAGTCGATGTAGATGGAGCTGATGGAGTAGGTGCTGGAGCTGGTGGCACTGAAGCTGTAGCTGGTGCAGATGAAGTGGCTCTGGTGTCTGGAACAGGCACTGCAGCAGATCTCTGAGCTCTAGGCACTCTGGCAAATGCATCAGTGGTTGTCTTGCCCTTCCTCTCCTGCATATCATCCTGAAGTTGCTCCACAACAGACTGGATCTCAGTTACCTTCACATCCATGTCATAGAACTTCTGCTCCACGATCCTTTCCAAGCTCTCCTGGTTTTGAGTCAGGGTGGCCAGCCCTTTCTCAATCCTTAGAGTGGATGCAATCAAGTAGCCAAGCTGATCTTGCTTGCTCTTCAGAAGATACTGAGATGCCTCTTCCATGGTTGGCATCTTTGCAGCTTTCTCAGCCTTTGCCTTCTCCCTCTTTGCTTGAACGTGCACAGAAGATGGTTCATCCTCATTCATGACCACTTGGTTGTCCTCAAAGTCTAGATAGATAGGCATGTGCTCCTTGTCCAACAAGTATGTGTCAGTGCCCATCTTAGAGTTAATCAACTCCTGGATCCGTGGTGCATACCCACAGCTTCTCTTTTGGTCAGCAGCTGTCCTCTTGATAGTTTCAACTATAAGACTCATGACCTTGAACTTTTGTGGCACATCAAATATATGTAGCAGATTGATGGAGTGGCCTCTGATCATTCTGTGATCACCAGACTTGGGCAGAAGAGTGTGCCTGAGGATCCAATTGATAGTAGGCAGTCCTGACAGCAGGTGTTTCACTGATCCAAATTGGTGAGTCTCAAGATCTGCATCAGGAATCTCCTTGTACATGCTAGCCATGGAGTTGTGATCCTTCTTCTTCTTGGCATAGACATCCAAGTCATCTTCATTCTCCTCAGGAGCATTGATCAATTGAGCCCATTCTGCTACTGTTGACTGGTATCTAGTGCCTTCAGACATCCAGACTATCTTGCCATCTGGGTAGAAGTGAGCTGTGGAGTAGAACTGCATGATAAGCTCATCATTCCACTTTGTGAACTTCCGAGCCACAAACTCATCAACTCCACAAGCCTTAAAACTGTCATATACTCCTGGATAGTGTTCTTCATTTTTCTTGATGTACTCCCAGTTGACCCATCTCATGCCACATACTATTGGTTTCTTGTCAAGCAACACCATCTTATAAAAATCCTGCTGTTCTTTGGTATGGAACCTGTAGTCCACAACAGTTCTCCTTCTGGTGGCATATGGATCTGACTCTCTCCATAGCCTCAATCCTGAGTCCTTCCTGATCTTCATGTTTTCTGCTACATGATGAGCATCATTATGATCTGGAATTTTTGGCTTTAACTTCCTCAAAACATGTATCTCATCATCTTCTTCTTCAGCAACAGTTTCAGGCACTGGGGCCTTGTTTTTCTCAGCAGCTGGAATGTTCCTGGTACTCCTCTTTGGTGCAGTTTTGGGTTTTGGAGTAGCTAGCTTAGAAGTTCCTTTGGGCTTAGATTGAGCAGCCCCGGATCTTATGGCATCTCCCATAAGTTTTTGTGCCTTAGGTGCTGGTGCAGCATCTTCTTCCTCTTCCTCTTCTTCAGAGTCTTTCATGATTGAGGATCTCCCAAGCACTCTGGCAGTGGTCTTTTTGACCCTTTCCTTCCTTTTCTTTTCTGCCACAACCTGCTCTTTGGGTGCAGATCCCAAAGTCTCTTGAGTAGATGCTCTTGCTTTAGACATTGGAGCTCTCTTAGCAGGAACCTTTTGCTTCATTCCTGGCTTGGTGGCAGCAGCTGTGCCATATTCCTTCTTCAGGACTTTTCTCTTTGAGGTGGTTTCTTCTTCCTCAGCCACATAGTCCTTATCCTCTGACTCTGAGGTTCTTTTCTTGCTGGCCCTGGTGGCAGCCTTTGGCAGATTGCTTGGTGTGCTCCTGTTGCCATCATCTGAGCTGCTAGAGGGACTAGTGCCCTCACTCAAGTGAACCTGCTCCTCTGACTTGTTCTGACTGTCACTTTGATCAGACATAATGCAATCTCTGACAGCTGACCCTGTGAATAGATTATAGATGAGGTAGAGTGGATGAGCATCACAAAGTACAAATGTTTTTGCAAAAGAATGAATTAAAAACTTAGTTTTAGTTTTCCACAAAAAGCATTTTGGATCTACCGATTTACAAACTCGGTGATACCGAAGCAACTTTTGGAACCTAAACTAGTGAACTCAGTCAGACCGAGTCATAGTTCGGTGGCACCGAGACTGCTAGGGTTTCACAAAGTGCTGAACTCGGTCACACCGATTTGCAATTCCCGGTCAGACCGATAATCACATGTGCAATGGCCTGAGCCAAATCGGTGGAACCAATTTCATCAACTCGGTCGGTCCGAGATGGTTTCGGCAGAAACCTAACCCTAAATTTTCAATTCACGACTAAACTACGGAGTGTTTTCGATGGATAGAATGGTTTCAATCGTGGCAAGATTCATGCCAAAGCAATGTGCTGGGGAATCGGAGTTAGAACAGCACAAAGTTCAAGTCCATACCCTAGTTCAGCGATGAACTTGCTACTGCGGCAACGGCGGGGATGATTCCCGTTGACGGCGGCAGAGAGCAGCGGCAGGAGGCAACTGGCGACGAGGAGGACGATCCGGAGACCCTGGAGGCAGAGCGGGATAAGCACGGGCGAAAGAGTTCGGAGAAAATTTCCAAAATTTTGCCCGTGGGTATATGTAGCCTGACCCTATCGGTGTGACCGAGTGGAACAACTCGGTGGCACCGAGATTCATAACTGCAAGCAGTTACTGAAACTTGGTGTGACCGAAAAGTTCGAATCGGTTGCACCGAGATTGAAAACCTAGATCGACTTAGTGATCTCGGTATGATCGAAATGGATGAACCAGTCAGACCGAAACACACAAAGAAGTTTTGGAAGTTTAAGTCTATGACGAATCGGGGACTCCGAGTGCTCCTCACACAGAGTGGTTCGAATCTGACTTGATCAAACTTTGTGATGCAGCATGAATGGAGTTTGAGACGAGAAAAGCATAGATAGCTAGAGAAGGTTCTTAGGCATTCTTGTCCATCCACTTGGCCAAAATAAAAAAGAAACCAATCAATCAAAACAACAAGTGGATGTCCTCGAATGAGTAAATTATGCAACCAACATGCTCACACAATAAAATGACAAATGAAATATGTGGCAAATCATGCACAAACAATTCTAGCATCTATCAAGCAATTGGCGATGACTAGGTCATCTATATATGAGTATATTGACTTAGGAGTCAAATGAGAACATTTGATCATAGGTCATACTCATCGTTTAAGCACAAGTGGGGTTACCACTTTTACATAAAGCGTTGTTGTGTTCACACCATTAGAGTTGCTTTAACTCAATTGTTAGAGTAAAGCTCCCCCTAGATGTGAGATCCCCCCTAAGAGGGATGAACTAACCTTGGGTTTTGTCGATGATGACTTCATGTAGGTGTTGAAGATGTGGATGCTCTAAGTTGATGTAGATCATTTGGAGCTATCCTTTGGAGTGAGTTGCACTTTCAATACCTACACGGGTTAGTCCTACAAGGAACAAACAAGGATATCCATAGACATAGAGTGATGCACACACAAGATGATGTCTATGAGAGAATTAGGTTACCTTGCCCCTTGTCTTACCAACAATAGGGTTTGTGACTCCTTGAACTAGTGCAAGATGTGGAAGTTGACTGCACTTGTTCTTGCCAAAATGATAGGAGTGAAGTATGTTGGTGGAGTCACCCTCAAGAACTCTCTAGTTCTTCTTCTTCGGGGTCCACACCATTTGGATGGGAATCCTCAGAGTTGTAGTTGTACTTGATAAAGTGGAACTTGATGTAGTCTTGGGAACCCACTTGACAAAGGCCTTAGGAGCTTCTTCAAATGCATCAATTTCCTCTTGAAGCTTGTCCTTGCCTTTTTTGCTTGTGGTCTTGTGGTGGAAGATCATCTTGAGCTTGTGTCCCTTTGAAAGAAGTAGGATCATACTTCTCTTGTTAAGGAACAAACTTCGTCTTGGGGTATTGATCTTCTTCCCACTCAACTCCATTGGCATTGAACTTTCGTTCAAAACCAATACCTTGATTCTTCCGGTGCCTTCCTTGCCTGCGTACAATTTCCTCAAATTTCTTACTCCCGGCAAGGCTCTTGTAAACACCTTTCTCTATAATTCCCTTCAATAACCTATTTTCTTGCTCAAGTGTAACTTGGCTAAGAGAATCATTAGTGGAATCAAGAGAACTACTAGAAGCAACAACATTGGATTTAGCATGATTATTGTTACTACTAGAGGAAGAATCTTTCTTGTTCTTGTTACTAGACTTGACTTGAGGCATGTAAGTGGATAATAGTAAATGCTTGGCAATGTAAGAAGAACTTTTCTTGCGAAGATCATCATTGATTGTCTTTAAGAACTCATGCTCTTGCTCAAGGTTGAGCTTCTCAAAATGTAATTTCTCATGAGTCCTTAAAAGTTCTCGATGATCTCCTAAGATAGTTTCATGAGCTAACTTAAGAGTGTTTAGTTCTTTAGTTAGAGACTCAATCTTCTCCTTATCATTGTCATTCGTTTCACCATAGTATTCATCACTATAGTTGTCAACAAGTAAATCATCATCACCTAACAAGTCATCTTCATCACTATTGAAATCAACATACTCGGGCTGCGATACCTTTGGACCTTTGGCCATGAAGCATCTTCCAATTCCTTCATTTGGTGAATCAAATATGTCGTAGGAGTTGGTTGACACAAGTGCTAGACCGGCAACACCTTCATCTTGAGTATATTCGGAGTCGGAGTGATAGCTTCTCTCGGAGTCATTGTCAGAGTTGGAGCCGGATACCCATTCACCAACATGAGCTTGATGTCTTCATTTTGTGTAGCTCCTTGATGACTTGTCCTTCCTTTCCGAATCCTTGCTTCTCCGAGAGGGTCTTCGTTCATATCGATCATCCCTACTCCTTCTCTCCCTTGATGGTGATTCTTCTCTTCTACTTCTTCTTTTGGGAGAATCTTCTCTTCTCTTGTGGGGAGCCGTACACTCATTGGAGTAGTGTCTGGGTCTTCCACAATTGTAGCAGTTTCGCTCTCGACTAGAAGATCTTTTATCATTGTAGGACCTTGACTTGGAACTTCTCTCTTTGCTTCTATTCTTGTAGAACTTGTTGAAGTTCTTCACCGTTAAGCTCAATTCTTCATTGAAGGTTTGTTTCTCACTTGATGATGTGGGGGCTTCACTTGGGGCTTTGTAAGCACCACTTGACTTGTTATGGAGCTCCTCCTTATCCTTGAGTGACATCTCATGAGCAAAAATTCTTCCAATGACTTCCGTTGGCTTGAGATCTTTGTAATTTGGCAACATTTGGATCAATGTGCATACGGTATCGTATTTTCCATCCAAGGCTCTTAGGATCTTCTTGATGATGAATTTGTCGGTCATCTCTTCACTTCCTAAGCCGGCAATCTCATTTGTGATAAGAGTAAGCCTAGAGTACATTTCAATGACACCTTCACCATCCTTCATTTTGAACTTGTCAAGTTGACTTTGAAGCACATCCAACTTGGATTCCTTGTCGGAGTCGGTACCTTCATGCATGTCAATCAAAGTATCCCAAATTTCCTTTGCATTCTCAAGACGACTGATTTTGTTGAATTCTTCAGGGCACAATCCGTTGAAGAGGATATCACAAGCTTGAGCGTTGTATTACAACATTTTCAACTCTTCCGCGGTGGCTTCACGATTCGGTTCTCTCCCATCAAAGAATTCACCTTGCAAGCCAACACACACAATAGCCCAAACGGCGGGGTTATGTCCAAGAATATGCATTTTCATCTTATGCTTCCAACTAGCAAAATTAGTGCCATCAAAGTAAGGACATCTATGGCGGTAATTTCCCTCGCTAGACACCATACTCTCCTAGGTTGTGAAACCAAGGCTATGACCACCAAAAGCTATGGAAATCAAAGAAAATGGATACCAAAGCTCTGATACCACTTGTAGGATCGAAAGTATGTCTAGAGGGGGGGGGTGATTAGACTACTTGACCAATTAAAAATCTACCTTTTCCCAATTTTAGTCTTTGGCAGATTTTAGCTATATTAGCATGAGTCAAGCAATCTTAACACAATTCAAGCAAGCATGCAAAGAGTCTATGAGCAGCGGAAAGTAAAGCATGCAACTTGCAAGAATGTAAAGTGATAGAGGCAAAAATGGTATTGATGTCCTCATCATAAAGGGAAGGGTTTGGAGAATTCAAACACAATTGGAGACACAGATGTTTTTGTCGTGGTTCCGATAGGTGGTGCTATCGTACATCCACGTTGATGGAGACTTCAACCCACGAAGGGTAACGGTTGCGCAAGTCCACGGAGGGCTCCACCCACGAAGGGTCCACGAAGAAGCAACCTTGTCTATCCCATCATGGCCATCGCCCATGAAGGACTTGCCTCACTAGCGGTAGATCTTCATGAAGTAGGCGATCTCCTTGCCCTTACAAACTCCTTGGTTCAACTCCACAATATTGTCGAAGGCTCCCAAGTGACACCTAGCCAATCTAGGAGACACCACTCTCCAATAAGTAACAAATGGTGTGTTGATGATGAACTCCTTGCTCTTGTGCTTCAAATGATAGTCTCCCCAACACTCAACTCTCTCTCATAGGATATGGATTTGGTGGAAAGAAGATTTGAGTGGAAAGCAACTTGGGAAGGCTAGAGATCAAGATTCATATGGTGGGAATGGAATATCTTGGCCTCAACACATGAGTAGGTGGTTCTCTCTCAGAAAATGTGTATTGGAAGTGTAGGTATGTTCTGATGGCTCTCTCCCTGAATGAAGAGTGGGTGGAGGGGTATATATAGCCTCCACACAAAAACTAACCATTACACACAATTTACCAATCTCGGTGATACCGAATTGAGAAACTCGGTCGGACCGATTTGGCAAATCTAGTGACTGTTAGGATTTTCGGTGGGACTGAGATGCAACTCGGTAGGACCGATATGGTTAGGGTTAGTGCATAACGTAATCTCGGTGTGAACAATCACACAAACTCGGTGGGACCAATTTTGGTAATAAGCTAACCAGAGAGTTGGTCAGGTAAACTCGGTGGGACCGATCGCTCATTTTGGTGGGACCGAAATGTTACAAAAGGGAAATAGAGAGTTTACATTGCAATCTCGGTGGGACTGATCGCTCATCTCGGTAGGACCGAAACATTACGAAGGGAAACAAGGAGATTACAACCCCATCTCAGTGTGACCGAGAGCCCTATCGGTGAGACCGATTTGCCTAGGGTTTGTGGCAGTGGCTATGACATCTGAACTTGATGGCGCCGGATAGAAAGAATCGGTGGGGCCGAGTTTGACTTTTGGTTTAGGTCATATATGGATGTGGGAAGGTAGTTGAGGGTTTTGGAACATATCACTAAGCACTATGAAGCAAGAACATCATCAAGCAGCACCTCATCCCTCCTTGATAGTATTGGCTTTTCCTATAGACTCATTGTGATATTGGATCACTAAAATATAAAATGTAGAGTCTTGAGCTTTGAGCTTGAGCCAATCTTTTTGTCCTTAGTATTTTGAGGGGTCCACTTTCCTCATCCATGCCATCCCATTCATTGAGCTTTTCCTGAAATATTAATCTTGGAATAGCATTAGCTCAATGAGCTATATGTTGTTAGGAATTACCAAAACCACCTAGGGATAGTTGCACTTTCAGATGTAAACCCATCTTTTTATCCTCGATGGCAACAATACATTACGTGCCTCGCTACCCCTACTTTGTCACTGGGTGAGGACACCGCAAGATTGAACCCAAAGCTAAGCACTTCTCCCATTGCAAGAAAAACCAATCTAGTTGGCCAAACCAAACCGATAGTTCGAAGAGAATTACAAAGATATCAAATCATGCATAAAAGAATTCAGAGAAAATTCAAATAATAATCATAGATAAGCTGATCATAAATCCACAATTCATCGGATCTCGACAAACACACCGCAAAAGAAGATTACATCAGATAGATCTCCAAGAACACCGAGGAGAGCATGGTATTGAGAATCAAAGAGAGAGAAGAAGCCATCTAGCTACTAGCTATGGACCCGTAGGTCTGAGGTAAACTACTCATGCTTCATCGGAAGGGCAGTAGAGTTGATGTAGATGCCCTCCGTGGTCGAATCCCCCTCCGGCAGGATGCCGAAAAAGGCCCCAAGAGGGATCTCACAGGAATAGAAGGTTGCGGCGGTGGAAAAGTGTTTTCGTGGGTACTTCTGGTGGTTTAGGAATGTATGTGAATATATAGGAGGAAGATCTAGGCCAGGGGGTCACCGGGGGGCCCACAAGGTAGGGGCGCGCCCTCCACCCTTGTGGCCGCGTCGTGGCTCTTCTGACTTGCACTCCAAGTCTCCAAGAAAAATAATCGCGAAGGTTTTATTTTGTTTGGACTCCATTTGGCATTCCTTTTTGGCGAAGCTCAAAAACAAGGGAAAACATAAACTAGCACTGGGCTCTAGATTAATAGGTTAGTCCCCAAAATAATATAAAATAGCATATTAATGCATATAAAACATCCAAAACAAATAATATAATAGCATGGAACAATAAAAAATTATAGATACGTTGGAGATGTATCAAGCATCCCCAAGCTTAATTCCTGCTCGTCCTTGAGTAGGTAAATGATAAAAATAGAATTTTTGATGTGGAATGCTACCTAACATATTTATCCATGTGATTTTTCTTTATTGTGGCATGAATGTTCAGATCCATAACATTCAAAACAAAAGTTTAATATTGACATAAAAACAATAATACTTCAAGCATACTAACAAGGCAATTATATCTTCTCAAAATAACATGGCCAAAGAAAGTTATCCCTACAAAATCATATAGTCTGGCTATGCTCCATCTTCATCACATAAAATATTCAAATCATGCACAATCCCGATGACAAGCCAAGCAATTGTTTCATACTTTTGATGTTCTTAAACCTTTTCAACTTTCACGCAATACATGAGCATGAGCCATGGACATAACACTATAGGTGGAATAAAATATGGTGGTTGTGGAGAAGACAAAAAGAAGGATATAGTCTCACATCAACTAGGCGTATCAACGGGCTATGAATATGCCCATCAATAGATATCAATGTGACTGAGTAGGGATTGCCATGCAACAGATGCACTCGGGCTATAAGTTTACGAAAGATCAAAAAGAAACTAAGTGGGTGTGCATCCAACTCGCTTGCTCATGAAGACCTAGGGCAATTTGAGGAAGCCCATCATTGGAATATACAAGCCAAGTTCTATAATGAAAAATCAACACTAGTATATGAAAGTGACAATATAGGAGACTATCATCAAGATCATGGTGCTACTTTGAAGCACAAGTGTGGAAAAAGGATAGTAACATTGCCCCTTCTCTCTTTTTTTTGCTGGGCTTCTTGGTCTCCTTTATATTTTTGTGGGCTTCTTTTATTTTTTTCCTCACATGGGACAATGCTCTAATAATGAAGATCATCACACTTTTATTTACTTACAACTCGATACTTAGAACAAAATATGACTCTATATGAATGCCTCCGGCGGTGTACCGGAATGTGCAATGACTCAAGAGTGACATGTATGAAAGAATTATGAAAGGTGGCTTTGCCACAAATATGATGTCAACTACATGATCATGCAAAGCAATATGACAATGATGATGCGTGTCATAATAAAATGGAATGGTGGAAAGTTGCATGGCAATATATCTCGGAATGGCTATGGAAATGCCATAATAGGTAGGTATGGTGGCTGTTTTGAGGAACGTATATGGTGGGTTTAAGATACCGGCGAAAGTTGCGCGATACTAGGGAGGCTAGCAATGGTGGAAGGTTGAGAGTTCGTATAATCCATGGACTCAAATTAGTCATAAAGGACTCACATAATTATTGCAAAAATCTATTAGTCATCGAAACAAAGTACTACGTGCATGCTCCTAGGGGGATAGATTGGTAGGAAAAGACCATCGTTCATCCCCGACCGCCACTCATAAGGAAGACAATCAATAAATAAATCATGCTTTGACTTCATCACATAACGGTTCACCATACGTGCATGCTACGGGAATCACAAACTTTAGCACAAGTATTTCTACAATCCACAATTACTCACTAGCATGACTCTAATATCACCATCTTTATATCTCAAAACAATCATAAGGAATCAAACTTCTCATAGTATTCAATGCACTTTATATGAAAGTTTTTTTATATCCCTCTTGGATGTATCATATTAGGACTAAATTCATAACCAAAGAAAATTACCATGCTGTTTAGAGGCTCTCAAAATAATATAAGTGAAGCATGATAGTTCAATAATTTCTACGAAATAAAACCATCACCGTGCTCTAAAAAGATATAAGTGAAGCATTAGAGCAAAATTGCCTAGCTCAAAAGATATAAGTGAAGCACATAGAGTATTCTAATAAATCACGATCCATGCGTGTCCCTCTCAAAAGGTGTGTACAACAAGGATGATTGTGGCAAACTAAATAGTTAGGACTCATATCATACAAGACGCTCCAAGCAAAACACATATCATGTGGTGAATAAAAATATAGCCTCAAGTAAAGTTACCGATAGACGAAGACGAAAGAGGGGATGCCTTTTGGGGCATCCCCAAGTTTAGGCTCTTGGTTGTCCTTGAATATTACCTTGGGGTGCCTTGGGCATCCCCAAGCTTAGGCTCTTGCCACTCCTTATTCCATAGTCCATCAAATCTTTACCCAAAACTTGAAAACTTCACAACACAAAACTCAACAAAAAATCTCATAAGCTTCGTTAATATAAGAAAATAAATCATCACTTTTGGTAGTATTGTGAACTCATTCTTTATTTATATTGGTGTAATATCTACTGTATTCCAACTTTTCCGTGGTTCATACCCCCACTACTACCCATCGATTCATCAAAATAAGCAAACAACACATAAAAAACAGAATCTGCCAAAAATAGAACAGTCTTTAGTAATCTGGATACTTCGAATACTTATGTAACTCCAAAAATTATCAATCTTGTGTAAAAAATTCAGAATTTTATCATGCTTCCGAATTTTAGAGCGAGATGATTCCACTTCGAACCCTCGTGGTTGCTTCAGCCAAGGTTCTTTGAGATGGTGTGGAACCGGTGGGTAGAAGCGGCGGCCTCCCCGCCACGTACTTTCTGTGCTACGGACGTCTGGCACCATTGCACTATGGTTACCCGCCAGTTCATGCGGGGGTGAGGGGCCAACCTAGGTGCCGACCTCAGGGCCTGCAAAAGGGGGCCCTGGTCGACCAGATTAAGGCCCTGGATGAGGAGGCTGGTGCAGCCGGCCTCTCGGCCGATGATTCGCTTAGGCGGTACTCCATCGAATCTTCACTTATGGAGATCTTCAAGGGTGAAGAACTATTTTGGCAACACTACAGGGGGCAGAATTGGCTTCTCAAAGGAGACGCCAATACCGCATACTTCCATGCTCTATTCCATGCCTCTGGGAGGGTGACACCCTCCGAAAACACACGAATGAGATTAGGTCCCACATCTACTCCTTCTATAAGGGGCTCTTCATGGCAGAACCCCATGGTGGGGTTTCCTTAGCGGATGACTTTTGGTCGCCCGCGGCCAGATTTTTCAACATTGAGAATGGGGAACTAACTCTCCCATTCTCGCCAGAAGAGGTGGGTAGGGCTATTGCCTCTATGAAGGCGGGGTCGGCCCTGAGGCTGAATGGCTTGCCGGTGGCCTTCTGCCAGATATTCTGGAATGTCCTGAAGCCGGTGATCATGCTGATGTTTCACGAATTCTACATTTGGACCTTCGACATGTCCAGGATAAATTTTCGTGTTATCACCCCGATCCCCAAAGTAGTTGGGATGACGGACATGGTGATTAATGTACTCAAGCAGATTTTTGCTAAAGTCAGCTCGACGCGCTTAACTCCTGTGAAGGAGCGGCTCGCTCAACCCCTCTAGATGATGTCCGTGAAGGGCTGACGTATCCATGATGGGATCCTGTCCCTTCATGAGATTGTCCATGAGCTGGCATCGCGATGCGATAAGGGCATTTTTTCTCAAGTTGGACGACTTCCAGAAGGCCCACGACCATCTGGATTGGTCTTTCTTGCGGTTAGTGCTTCACCATCAGGGATTTGATGACAGATGGTGCTCTTGGATCATGCAGTTGGTCCGGTCTAGTAATATGACGATTAATATTAACATCGGGGTGGGACCATTCTTTAGGTCCTCCACAGCAGTGAAGCAAGGGGACCCTATCTTCCCTCTTCTCTTTAACTTTGACGTTGATGCCTTGGCTGACATCCTGGACAAAGCTAGGATGGTCGGCCACCTCGCGAGGGTAGTGGGCCAGTTGATCCCTAGGGGAGGTGTCACCCATCTACATTATGCTGACTTCACCGTGATTATGGTCGAGGGGTCGGACCTTGACATCGTTAATATTAAGTTCCTCCTCCTATGCTTTGAGGCTATGTCGGGACTTAAGATCAACTTTGGTAAGAGTGAGGTCATTGTCTTAGGCTACCATGTGGACGAGAAGTTGCGGACCGCAGGCAACCTTAACTGTATGTTGGCGTCCTTCCCCACTGAATATTTAGGGATGCCGATGTCCTATTAGAAGATTCTAATGAGTGCATTTGACCCATTGGTGGGATAAGTAGTGTCTCGGGCTGAACCTTGGCGTGGCTAGTTCACTTCCAAGGGGAGTATGTAGCGACCAGACCTCAAACAGTCTGATCTCTGTGCTCCGGTGTCATCCCTGGATCAGTAATGCTGACACCACACAGTACTCGGAGGATTTATAGCAGAGTAGCAATCACACACTTATTACATCGAGTGTCTCAAGAGAGAACTTATTACAATAAATATGGCTTAAGGCCATCTAATAACGATAACAGCGGAAGGCTTGGAAGATAAGTGAGTCCATCAACTCCAACGGCATCACTGAGTATAGAACCACGACCTAAAAACTCCTTAATCGTCATCTGAAAAGTCTGCAACATTAACGTTTGAAAGCACAAGTGCTCCCTAGGTGGTGTTGATAATTGATGACAACATATCTCTTGTTGGACTAACATTTCTATCTAGCATGTTTCAGATAAGTTCAACAATGGAGTGGCATGGACTAAAGGTTGTGGGAACTCCTTCAAGATGCTAAGGACAAAGGATTGGCTAAAGCTTCAAGCTCAAGACTCTTCATTTTACATTTTAGTGATCCAAGATCACATTGAGTCCATAGGAAAAGCCAATACTATCAAGGAGGGATGAGGTGTTGCTTAATGAGCCTCTTGCTTCATGTGCTTAACGATATGCTCCAAAATCCTCAGCTACTTTCCCACTTCCACATATGACCTAAACCCAAAGCCAAACTCGGACCTACCGATTATTCCTATCCGGCGCCACCGAGTTTCACCTGTCATAGCCACTGCCTGAAACCCTAATCAGTTCGGTCTCACCGATGGGATCTCGGTCTCACCGAGATGGGATTGCAAACTCTCTGTTACCTATTGCAATATTTTCGGTCCCACCGAGATATGCAATCGGCCCCACCAAGTTTGCTTGGCCAACTCTCTATTTCACTTATTACCCAAATCGGTCCCACCGAGTTTGAGTAATCGGTCAAACCGAGTTTTGGATTAACCCTAACCCTAGCACATCGGTCCCACCGAGTTGATCCAGTCGGTCCCACCGAAAATCTCTAACGGTCACTAGGTTTCCTATTTCGGTCTGACCGAGTTTGTTGATTCGGTCCCACCGAGATTGGTAAATCGCGTGTAACGGTTGGATTTTGTGTGAAGGCTATATATACCCCCCCACCTCCTCTTCATTCATGGAGAGAGCCATCAGACTAGGCCTACACTTCCAGCATCCTATTTCTGAGAGAGAACTACCTACTCATGTGTTGAGGCCAAGATATTCCATTCCTACCATATGAATCTTGATCTCTAGCTTTCCCCAAGTTGCTTTCCACTCAAACCTTCTTTCCACCAGATCCAAATCCTATGAGAGAGAGTTGAGTGTTGGGGAGACTATCATTTGAAGCACAAGAGCAAGGAGTTCATTACCTACACACCATTTGTTACTTCTTGGAGAGTGGTGTCTCCTAGATTGGCTAGGTGTTACTTGGGAGCCTCCGACAAGATTGTGGAGTTGAACCAAGGAGTTTGTAAGGGCAAGGAGATCGCCTACTTCGTGAAGATCTACCGCTAGTGAGGCAAGTCCTTCGTGGGCGATGGCCATGGTGGGATAGACAAGGTTGCTTCTTCGTGGACCCTTTGTGGGTGGTTGCTTCTTCGTGGACCCTTTGTGGGTGGAGCCCTCCGTGGACTCGCGCAACCATTACCCTTCGTGGGTGGAGCCCTCCGTGGACTCGCGCAACCGTTACCCTTCGTGGGTTGAAGTCTCCATCAACGTGGATGTAGGATAGCACCACCTATCCGAACCACGGGAAAAACATCCGTGTCTCCAATTGCGTTTGAATTCTCCAAACCCTTCCCCTTACATTCTTGCAAGTTGCATGCTTTACATTCCGCTGCTCATATACTCTTTGCATGCTTGCTTGATATGTATTGTGTATGTTGAAATTGTGCCTAAAACTCCACTCAAACCAAAAAGGCCTAAAAATTGCAACTTTAGCACTAAGTGTCTAATCACCCCCCCTCTAGACACATCTACTTCTAGATCCTACAAGTGGTATCAGAGCTTTGGTCTCCATTGCCTTGGTTTAATCACCATTGGAGGAAGATGGATGTGTCTACCTTAGGGAGTCTTAGACATAGAGTGCCTATTCTTGATGGAGAGTATTTTCATGAGCGGAAAAATGAGATGCTTGTAATTTTCAATCAATATCATTTGAACAAGTATATTGCTAGCCCTTGTGCACCTCATATTGATCCTTTGCATCCTACCCTAGATGAAGATATTGACATGATTAGCAATCTTAGAACTATTGAGCTCATCATTAGAGGATTGCCCAAAAATTTGATTGCTAGTTTGCCTACTCTTAATTGTGCCTATACTATATGGAAATTTCTTAAGGAACGATTTCCCGATCATTCCTTGAAAACTTTGGATGAAATTCTCCATAAATCTATTGCCTTGAGTAAGATGAACTCTAGTGATCCTAGTTTTGGTAATTGTCTATTTGAACTTACCAATCTTAAGCATGATAAAGGAGATGTTGGAATCATTAGTGATATCATATTCGAAGCTATAAGAATTCATGAAAGTGACCACTTTGATGATCATTTATCTAATGAATTACCCTCTCTAGGAAATGATGAGTCACAAGATCATGATGAACATGGATACTATGATGATGATGATGATAGTGACTTCGATCTTGATGATGCAATGAGACATTTTGGTCTTATGGAAAATCTTCGGGGATATGAATCAGGAGGAAAGGAATGGGTTCTTGATAGTGGATGTACTGATCATATGACCGGAGATGAAGAGATGTTTCGTGAGCTTGCTGAAAATGACGGCCCTCGAAAATATGTCACCTTTGGTGATAATTCAAAGGGTAAAGTGGTTGGCCTTGGTAAGGTGGCCATCTCACATGATAGTTCCATTCAAAATGTCATGCTCGTTGAATCTCTCGGCTACAACTTACTTTCAGTATCTAGACTTGCTGATTTCGGTTTGAATGTCCTATTTACTGAGGTAGATTGCCAAGTATTTCGTCGAGACAATCATAAAATGGTCTTTACGGGTATGCGTAGAGGTGATCTTTACATTGTCGATTTCTCTAAAAAGGCACAACCTAAAACTTCCTTTGTTGCTAAATCCTCAAAAGGTTGGTTGTGGCATAGACGACTAGGTCACGTTGGCATGAGAAACCTTGTCAAGCTTATTAAAGGAAATCATATCCTTGGAGTTAACGATGTCATATTTGATAAGGATAGACTTTGCAGTGCTTGTCAAGCAGGTAAACAAGTTGGAGGAAGGCATCCCGTGAAGAACACCATGACCACAAGAAGGCCACTCGAGCTACTTCATATGGATCTTTTTGGTCCCAACGCCTACAAGAGTCTCGGTGGAAATTCTTTTGGTCTAGTTATAGTTGATGATTTTTCAAGATTTACATGGGTGTTCTTTCTTAATGACAAGTCGCAGGTCCAGAAGATCTTCAGAAACTTCGCTTGGAAGGCCCAAAATCAGTTTGACGTGAAGATCAAGAAGGTTCAGAGTGACAACGGAACGGAGTTCAAGAACACAAATGTGGACACCCTTCTTGACGAAGAAGGGATTTCACACGAGTTCTCGGCTACGTACACACCTCAACAAAATGGAGTTGTTGAGAGGAAGAACCGGACGCTCATCAAAATGGCAAGAGCGATGCTTGATGAATACAAGACGCCGAAGCACTTTTGGGCAGAAGCGGTCGAGATAGCTTGTCACGCAACAAATCGCTTATATCTTCACAAGCTACTCGGCAAGACGGCATACGAGCTTCTCACCGGTAACAAACCCCACGTTGGATACTTTCGAGTATTCGGCTCAAAGTGCTACATTCTTGATAAGCATCGTCGTTCAAAGTTTGCTCCTAAATCTCATGAAGGTTTTCTACTTGGTTATGGCTCAAACTCTCACACTTACCGTGTCTACAACAATTTCACCCGAAAGGTTGAAGAGACGGTAGATGTGAAGTTTGATGAATCTAATGGCTCGCAAGTAGAGCAATTGCCAATTGATGTAGGAGACAAAGACCCTTCAGAAGCAATCCAAGACTTGTCCATTGGCAAAATTCGTCCAACGGAGGTGAAGGAGAGTACTTCATCCGTCCAAGTGGAAGCTTCTACTTCACGACAAGGTGAACCAAGAATCGACACGGAAGCATCCACAAGTGGGACACACCAAGATGAAGAAGACAAGGAAATGCATCAAGACGAACATCAACAACCTCTTTCTCCACCACGACAAGAGAACGACGACGTCAACAATGAAGAAGGCCAAGAAGAAGAACAAGATGAAGAAGATGTTCAACGAAGACCCAAGCAAAACCTCTCACGAGTTCGAGCAAGAATTGCCAAAGATCATCCCGTCGAGCAAATCCTCAATGATATACAAACCGGGAGAATCACTCGCTCAAAAACTCGTTTAGCTAACTTTTGTGAAAACTATTCATTCATCTCTAGCATTGAACCTATGAAGGTTGAAGAAGCATTGGAAGATCCGGATTGGATAAACGCTATGCATGAAGAGCTACACAATTTTGAGAGAAACCAAGTTTGGACATTGGTTGAGAAGCCCGACAACAACCACAACATCATTGGTACCAAATGGGTGTTTCGCAACAAGCAAGATGAAGATGGACAATTGGTTCGCAACAAAGCACGTCTCATCGCCCAAGGGTACACACAAGTCGAAGGTATGGACTATGGTGAGACATATTCTCCCGTTGCTAGACTTGAGTCCATTCGCATCTTACTTGCCTATGCCAATCACCATAATATCACCTTGTACCAAATGGACATCAAAAGTGCTTTTCTAAATGGTGAAATAGAGGAGGAAGTTTATGTCAAACAACCTCCCGGTTTTATCAATCCTAAGAAACCAAATCATGTTTACAAACTTCACAAAGCTCTTTATGGTCTTAAACAAGCTCCTAGAGCATGGTATAAATGCCTGACCAAGTTCCTTACTACAAGTGGTTTTGAAATTGGTAAAATTGATTCTACTCTTTTTACTAAAAGGGTTAATGGAGAACTATTTGTATGCCAAATTTATGTTGATGATATCATATTTGGTTCAACTAACCCTCTCTTTAGTGAAAAGTTTGGAAAGCTAATGTCAGAGAAGTTTGAGATGTCTATGATGAGTGAACTCAAATTCTTTCTCGGTTTGCAAATCAAGCAAACTAAGGAAGGTACATTTGTCTCTCAAACAAAGTACACCAAGGACTTATTCAAGAAGTTCAATATGCAAGAATGCAAAGGTATGTCTACACCCATGCCTACTAGTGGACATAATGATTTAACCAAAGATGGTGAACCGGTTGATCAAAAGGTTTATCGCTCTATGATTGGTTCATTGTTATACCTATGTGCTTCACGTCCCGATATTATGCTAAGTGTGTGCATGTGTGCATGATATCAAGCTGCTCCTAAAGAATGTCATCTTAAGGCTGTGAAAAGGATAGTGAGATACTTAATCCATACACCAAACTTTGGCATTTGGTATCCTAAGAGATCTTCTTTTGATCTCGTTGGCTATTCCGACTCGGATTATGCCGGAGACAAGGTTGATAGAAAGTCCACTTTGGGTACTTGTCAATTTCTTGGTAGATCTCTTGTGTCTTGGTCTTCCAAGAAACAAAACTCGGTATCCTTATCCACCGCCGAAGCGGAATACATTGCCGCTGGTTCATGTTGTGCTCAATTACTTTGGATGACCCAAACTCTTAAAGATTATGGGATCTATGTGAAACATGTTCCACTACTTTGTGACAATGAAAGTGCTATCAAAATTGGTCATAATCCTGTACAACATTCTCGAACTAAGCATATTGAAGTTCGTCATCATTTCATTCGAGATCATGTTGCTAAGGGTGACATTGATCTTAAGCATGTTCGCACCGATAAGCAATTAGCGGATATATTTACTAAACCTCTTGATGAGAAAGTGTTTTGCAGGTTGAGAGGAGAATTGAACATCATTGATGCTTCTAACTTGGAGTAGAAACTCCATTGGATACATGCAAGACATGAGCTTATGACTAATCCATGATATATCTCTTATGATAACTATCTTATGTCTTGGATATATTTGCACCTTGCATGTTGTCTAACCCATGTAGGTGCTTGGTTGAATCTAATTCCATGAGATTGCGACTCACTCACATCTTGAGCAATCTCTACATCACCAAGTCTCTACACAATGGCGGTTGAAGACAAGGAAGCACAAAACCATTCAAACATATCCTTTGACAAATTCTATGTTGAGCTTCATGATTGTCATTTTTGAATACACAAGTGCTCTTCCTAGCAAGAACTAACCCATGTAGGTAGATGAACTCAAACTCCAAGTGGTACTCTCAACTCTTGATGAGCTACATCAACCTTGAGCACCCACACAAGTTCAACTACATGAGCAAGAACCACACCACCACCCAAGGTATGTTATTCCATCTTAGAGAAGATTTACTACAAGACATGAGTCAAAGCAACTCAACAAGATGTGAATACATCAAGATGCTTAAACGAAAAATGGTAACCCCATTTTGAGCTTAAACGATGAGTATGACCTATGATCAAGTGTTCTCACTTGACTCCTAAGTCAATATACTCTAACATAGGTGACTATGTCACCGCCCAACTCTAGATGAAGTTCTCTTGTGTTCTTTTTGTGTGTATCTCATGCATGTTTAGTTTCTTTCTCTTTTTCAAAAACAAAAAAAACTCCATCTAGATTTTTTAGTCTCTTCTCTTTTCTTTCTGTTTATGTTCTGCATTTTCTGCATTTAATTCCTTGCAAATCCTTCAGGTAATTCATTGCAAATCTTTGTGAGATCCTGCATGTCTAGTGAGCTGAGGTGACAAGTGTTTTTCTCTGTGTGAACTCAGTTTCACCGACTTGTAATTTTCGGTCCAACCAAATCTTTTCGGTGCCACCGAAACATACCACTCGGTGCCACCGACTTCGCAACAGGAAAACCAGTTTGCCATTTGTTCTATATTTCTTCTGATCCAGCTCTACTCAATGAATCTTGTCCTATACAAGCATCACAGTTTTATCCTTTGCTTTGTGCTGAGTCTCAAGGACCAAACCTATACGACGGATTCCAGAAAGCCCTTCTTGGAAATTGATGTCAAAGGGGGAGAGAGAGGTCACATCAAAGCTTGTAGGAGAGAGAGAGATCACATCAAGGGAGAGAAAAAGTCTCAAGGACCAAACCTACAAGAGAGAAAGTATTAAGGGGGAGAGTGAGACTTCCAGGGGGAGAGAATACTCAAGGATCCCAGATGGCCCAGATGCTTGATGCTTGATGTTCAAGAGGAGAGATGTCACATGTCTTTTTAGGGGGAAAGACACGTTCATTTGTATCTTTCAGCTCTGATTTGCTGTTCCTTATCTTCTCCCAATATCCCATGTAAGATTCCGGGGGAGCAAGACACCTAAGGGAAAGAAATCAGTCAAATTCATTGCATATCTTTATTCTTGGGGACATGTTGAATCCAATGTGGTACCTTGTACTCACTCTCTACATGTCATCCCAGTCTTGGTATTCTTGTGGTTTCTTTTGTTTGCTCTGGCTAGTGGATGTACCTGTGTTATCTAACTTTGTTTGTGCATGTTCATTCCATCCTAAGCCAACTCAAGACCACAAGGTAAGTATATGCATCAAAATCATGAGTATGAGGAGTTCTTGCTTATGTACATACTGTTTGCAAGAAGGACTCATGAGCATGAAGGTATTTTCCTTGATAATCTTTTGCTCTGATGCATATGGCCAAGATACATGTAACACATTGCCTACTCTGTCATGGTTATGCTCTCACATGCCTCTATATTTCATATTTACATGAGTGCATACATGTAGGGGGAGCCTATGCTTGTTACATGTCCTTCCAAAGCTTTACTTGCTGTTCTTTATATCTTTATCTAAAGCTTTGATGTATGTTGCCATCAATTACCAAAAAGGGGGAGATTGAAAGCACAAGTGCTCCCTAGGTGGTTTTGATAATTGATGACAACATATCTCTTGTTGGACTAACATTTCTATCTAGCATGTTTCAGATAAGTTCAACAATGGAGTGGCATGGACTAAAGGTTGTGGGAACTCCTTCAAGATGCTAAGGACAAAGGATTGGCTAAAGCTTCAAGCTCAAGACTCTTCATTTTACATTTTAGTGATCCAAGATCACATTGAGTCCATAGGAAAAGCCAATACTATCAAGGAGGGATGAGGTGTTGCTTAATGAGCCTCTTGCTTCATGTGCTTAATGATATGCTCCAAAATCCTCAGCTATTTCCCACTTCCACATATGACCTAAACCCAAAGCCAAACTCGGACCTACCGATTATTCCTATCCGGCGCCACCGAGTTTCACCTGTCATAGCCACTGCTAGAAACCCTAATCAGTTCGATCTCACCGATGGGATCTCGATCTCACCGAGATGGGCTTGCAAACTCTCTGTTACATATTGCAATATTTTCGGTCCCACCGAGATATGCAATCGGCCCCACCGAGTTTGCTTGGCCAACTCTCTGTTTCACTTATTACCCAAATCGGTCCCACCGAGTTTGAGTAATCGGTCAAACCGAGTTTTGGATTTACCCTAACCCTAGCACATCCGTCCCACCAAGTTGATCCAGTCGGTCCCACCGAAAATCTCTAACGGTCACTAGGTTTCCTATTTCGGGCTGACCGAGTTTGTTGATTCGGTCCCACCGAGATTGGTAAATCGCGTGTAACGGTTGGATTTTGTGTGAAGGCTATATATACCCCCCACCTCCTCTTCATTCGTGGAGAGAGCCATCAGACTAAGCCTACACTTCCAGCATCCTATTTCTGAGAGAGAACTACCTACTCATGTGTTGAGGCCAAGATATTCCATTCCTACCATATGAATCTTGATCTCTAGCTTTCCCCAAGTTGCTTTCCACTCAAACCTTCTTTCCACCAGATCCAAATCCTATGAGAGAGAGTTGAGTGTTGGGGAGACTATCATTTGAAGCACAAGAGCAAGGAGTTCATTACCTACACACCATTTGTTACTTCTTGGAGAGTGGTGTCTCCTAGATTGGCTAGGTGTTACTTGGGAGCCTCCGACAAGATTGTGGAGTTGAACCAAGGGTTTGTAAGGGCAAGGAGATCGCCTACTTCGTGAAGATCTACCGCTAGTGAGGCAAGTCCTTCGTGGGCGATGGCCATGGTGGGATAGACAAGGTTGCTTCTTCATGGACCCTTCGTGGGTGGTTGCTTCTTCGTGGACCCTTCGTGGGTGGAGCCCTCCGTGGACTCGCGCAACCATTACCCTTCGTGGGTGGAGCCCTCCGTGAACTCGCGCAACCGTTACCCTTCGTGGGTTGAAGTCTCCATCAACGTGGATGTAGGATAGCACCACCTATCCGAACCATGGGAAAAACATCCGTGTCTCCAATTGCGTTTGAATTCTCCAAACCCTTCCCCTTACATTCTTGCAAGTTGCATGCTTTACATTCCGCTGCTCATATACTCTTTGCATGCTTGCTTGATATGTATTGTGTATGTTGAAATTGTGCCTAAAACTCCACTCAAACCAAAAAGGCCTAAAAATTGCAACTTTAGCACTAAGTGTCTAATCACCCCCCTCTAGAAACATCTACATCTAGATCCTACAATGTTGCAGCCCGAAAACGGGTCAGCACATGGAATATGCTAGCAAGGTAACACATAGAGAGTAATGGAATGAAACAACTATACTATATGCATATTTGGCTGGGGAAAGCTCTATGGTTACAGTTTTGCGTAAAGCCATTTTTTCCCTACTTCAAAATAAAATTTTAATTACTATCAAGGTGGTTGTTAAACATTGAGAATGGTTGAAAGCATTCTCAATCCCAATTAAGCATCATCATTAAACATAACCCAACAAAATTAATTTAGAGTAACATGTTGAGATTCACTTGATAATCCAAGTACTAGATACTCAAGATGTCCATAACCGGGGACACGGCTAACCATGATTAGTTTGTTACACTCTGCAGAGGTTTGCGCACTTTTCCCCACAAGACTCGATTGCCTCCGTTTGTTTTCTCGCACTACATGGTGTTTGAGAAGACGGATGACCGAGACATAGTCTTTCAGAAGCGCTAGCACCTTATGATCGGGTAGACCGTACCACCTACATCCCCTACATCTGCTAGTCTACCACTGTAAGAGTTCGCACAACTTAGTCAACTATGCTAGAGCCCATAATAGCTTGTGGCTGCACACGGAAGTTTCTAGTATGAATAGTCTCATGATCCCTTTGAGCCTGGGTGGCGGTCCAAAAGAAAACAGGCAAGTCCTGGAATACCCAGGTGCCTCAATCCACCCAGATGTGTGTTTAAGTTGCCACCTTAGATAAACCATTAATTATCAATCTCACATCTGTCATGGATATCACTCACCCAATCCACGTCTACTAGCATAGCATGGCATAATAAGCAAACGTAGAAGTAACTCCCAAAGGTTTGATAATAAACAGGTAATAGGTACTACCTCATCTACTTCCCATCCCACAATTTAATTAGATCCTAATCATGCAATGTGTGAGGATTGATCTAATGCAATAAAACTGGGTAGTAGAAAAGGTATGATCAAAGTGTTACTTGCCTTGCTGATGATCCGGGAAACCTAACGATTCAAAGAAACAGGCGGCGCACTCCGGATACTCTATCGCAGACAAACAAACAAGCATACAATAAGTACTCATCTAATGCATAGGTAAAACTCAAATAAGAGATCTAACTAGAAGGTTCAGCTTAAGAACTCCGGTTGGCAAAAAGAATCAAATCGAACGAAGCAACGAAAGTCAAACGGCGAAAGAAAACAACTTCGTTCTAGTAATCTGGATCTAGGGCAAGTTTTACAGTAGCAAAATCTTGTTTAAGTTGGTTAAATGGATAGAGGGTTTCGAGACGAAACTCTAGGCGCTTGAATCGCCTGATTCCGATAAACGAGCGAAAAGTTATACTAAAACGAAAATCGGATCAGGAATCGCGATCAGAAAAATCGCGGATTTAATCCGAGAAAAAAAACGACGAACGGATTAACGAACAAACGTTCGTTATCCAGATCTAAACGATGAACGTGTTCGTTTAAACGAACAAACGAGCGAACACTTGCTATTTAACCTAAACCGAAAAAAACTGACGGAAAACCAATCGGTTTTCTAAAAAAACGGGCGGCGCGGATTACGAGGCGGCGGCGAACCTCGGCGGCACGGCGGGGCGGCGGCTCCGGCGGGCGGAAGCGGCGGGCGCGGGCGGCTGGGGCGGCTCGGGGCTGGGGCTAGGGTTCCTCCCTGGGGGGCTGGGCCGGCTTTTAAAGCCTACCGGGCCAGAGTCCTATCCGGACATGGCCCGGTTAGGTCGGTTCCTTTTTTTTAAAAAAAATATTCCGCTCGGAAGAAAAATAAAAAGAAATACTAAATGGACTCCAAAAATCCCGAAATAAATTTTCCCGGACTTCTAAAATCAAGCCCGACAAAGTGAACATTTGTTTGGGCCCTAAATGCAATTTTGAAAAAGCACATTTTTCCTAAATTCAAATAAAACACCAAAAAACTCCAAAATAAAATCTTATTTGATTTTATTATTAAATCCTCAATATTTCTTTATTTTGGGAAAGTCATTTTATTCCCTCTCTCATATTTTTGTAATAGAAATAATTGATGATAAAATAAATAAAATCAAATGATCCTATTCTCAAAATTTGAGAAAACTCAAATATGAAAATAACGAAATCCCCAACTCTCTCTGTGGGTCATTGAGTTGCGTAGAATTTTCTAGGATCAACCAAAATGCAAAAATAAAATATGCTATGCAATGATGATCTAATGTATAACATTCCAAATTGAAAATTTGGGATGTTACAAACCTACCCCCCTTAAGATGAATCTCGCCCTCGAGATTCGGGTTGGCTAGAAAATAGGTGAGGGTGGTCTTTGAGCAAATCTTCCTCTCGCTCCCAGGTGGCTTCATCCTTCATGTGGTTTCTCCACTGAACTTTGCAAAACTTGATAACCTTGCTGCGAGTAACTCGGCTGGCAAACTCGAGGATCTTAACTGGTTTCTCCTCGTAGGTCAAATCGTTATCCAACTGAATAGTTTCCAAAGGCACTGTATCTCTCAACGATACGTCAGCCATCTCCGCGTGACACTTCTTTAACTGAGAAACGTGGAACACATCATGAACTCCTGACAATTCTTCGGGAAATTCCAACTTGTAGGCCACTTCTCCCATACGTTCCAATACTCGATATGGTCCTACAAATCGTGGTGCTAACTTCCCTTTAACTCCAAAACGCTTTGTTCCCCGAAGTGGAGATACTCGAAGATAAGCTCTATCTCCGACTTCGTAAACTGTCTCCTTGCGTTTAGAATCCGCATAACTCTTCTGTCTGGACTGGGCTACCTTGAGCCTATCGCGAATCAATTTCACCTTCTGTTCAGACTCTTTAATCAAGTCGGGTCCAAACAACTGGCGGTCTCCAACTTCGTCCCACGACAGCGGTGTCCTGCACCTCCTTCAGTACAAAGCTTCGAAAGGGGCCATCTTTAGACTGGTTTGATAACTGTTGTTGTAAGAGAACTCTGCATATGGCAAATTATCATCCCAACTAGATCCATAATCTAGTGCACAAGCTCTCAGCATATCCTCCAAAATCTGATTGACTCTCTCGGTCTGCCATCTGTCTGTGGATGAAAAGCTGTACTGAATTCTAGCCTGGTACCCAAAGTTTCATGCAACTGCTTCCAGAACTTTGAGGTAAACTGGGTTCCTCTAACTGATACGATACTCCTCGGAACTCCATGCAGACATACTATTCTGGTCATGTATATCTTTGCCAACTTAGCACTGGTGTAAGTGGTCTTTACTGGGATGAAATGAGCTACTTTCGTCAATCGATCAACTACAACCCAAATTGAGTCATAGCCTGAACGAGTCCTGGGCAATCCCATGATAAAATCCATGCCTAACTTATCCCACTTCCATTCGGGTATCGGCAATGATTGTAACAATCCTGCTGGCTTCTGATGCTCTGCCTTTACTCTCTGGCATACATCACAAACTGCTACATACTCCGCAATATCCTTCTTCATTCCCGTCCACCAGAAAATATCCTTCAAATCCAAATACATCTTGGTATTTCCTGGGTGAATTGAATATGGTGAATTGTGTGCCTCTTGCAAAATCAACTTCCTGATCTCCGGGTTATTGGGCACGTAAACACGGTCTTCAAACCATAGGGTATCGTGCTCATCCTCACGAAATCCTTTAGCTTTTCCTTTGCTCAGTTTCTCCTTTATAGCGGCAATCTCTTTGTCAGTTCTCTGAGCTTCTCTGATTCTATCCATCAAAGTTGACTGAATCTCTAGTGCTGCTACATAGCCTCTCGGAACTATTTCCACACATAGTTCACGAAGATTTTCTGCTAACTCCTTGGGTATCCCTCCCATCATTAACGTATTGACATGGCTCTTACGGCTTAACGCGTCAGCTACTACATTAGCCTTTCCGGGGTGATAGTGCAATTTCATATCATAATCTCCAACTGTTGTTGGGGCTTCCCACTTGGTCACGATTTCAACTTTAGCGGGATCTACTGCTATACCTTCTCCGGATATAACGTGTCCGAGGAATCCTACTTCCTTCAACCAAAACTCACATTTGCTGAACTTGGCATATAATTGGCGTTCTCTGAGCTTTCCAAGTACCAAACGCAAATGCTCCTTATGCTCCTCTTCATTCTTCGAATATACCAGGATATCATCAATGAACACTACGACGAACTTATCCAAAAACTCCATAAACACTTTGTTCATCATGTTCATAAAATAAGCAGGCGCGTTAGTCAGACCAAATGACATAACGATATACTCATACAGCCCATACCTGGTGGTAAAAGCTGTCTTCGGAATATCCTGTTCTCGAATCTTCAACTGGTGGTATCCTGATTGCAAATCGATCTTGGAAAATACTTTAGCTCCTTGCAATCGATCAAACAGATCGTTGATCATTGGTAGTGGGTACTTGTTCTTGATCGTTACCTCGTTCAATCCTCGATAATCAACAACCATCCTTAACGATCCATCCTTCTTCTCCACTAGAAGTACTGGCGATCCCCAAGGCGAAGAACTTGGGCGAATATATCCCTTATCCAGTAACTCCTTAATCTGCTTCTTAATTTCCACCAAATCTTTGCTGGCATCCTATATGGTCTCTTTGATATTGGCCCAGTGCCTGGCAATAGCTCAATCAAAAACTCAATATCTCTATCTGGTGGCATGCCTGGCAACTCTTCTGGAAATACATCAGGGAAATCCCTTACCACTGGTACTTCCTCCTGCACAACTCCTGTTAGGCAATTTACTTGGGTCCTCTTTGGCACATGCCGGGATGCATACTTGATCCTTCTCCCTTCTGGTGTGGTAAGCAAAATTGACTTACTAGCACACTCAATATTCCCTTCATACTTTGATAACCAATCCATGCCTAATATCACATCCAATCCTTGAGATTCCAATACTACTAGGTCTGAGGGAAAAACATAGTTACCAATCCGTAATGGTAACCGATCACACCATAGACTAGCCACATACTCTGCTCCTGGCGAGGTTACTAACATGGGTGACCTAAGGGCTTGGATTGGTAGGTTACACTTATCCACAAATCCCCTTGAGATGTATGAATGTGATGCTCCAGTATCAAAAAGAACGAGTGCAGTAAATGACTTAACCAAAAACTTACCTATTACTGCATCGGGCTGAGCTTCAACCTCCTCCACGCTAACGTGGTTCACCTGTCCCCTGTTGAAAGGGTTCAGCTTCTTCCCAGAACTTCCATTGCCATTTTGGCCTTCAGGACATTCATTGGCATAATGTCCTGGCTTCGAACACTTATAGCAAGTGACTTGGCTCAAGTCCTTCTTGGCTGGGGTTGATGGGTTGGTGCGGTTCTGGCCGTTGCTTCCTCCATTGCCATTACCATTCTTAGTGCCATTGTGATTGTGCGAGCTACCTCCCCCATGGGTATGCTAAAAATGTCCTCCCGGTCTAGGGGTAAAACGTGGATTCTGCTGAGCTCCTGAATTGTACTTCCCTTGTCCATACTTCCTCTTGCGATTCTCAATTTGCTGCTGCTTCCCTTCAATCATAAGAGCACGATCTACCAACTCCTGGTAGTTGTTGAAGGTGGCTACCATCAACTGCATGCTCAACTCATCATTCAGTCCTTCCAGAAACTTCTCCTGCTTAGCTGCATCCGTAGCAACGTCATCTGGGGCATAACGTGCTAGCTTACTAAACTCCTCCACATACTGGCCAACTGTCCGTCCTCCTTGGTGCAAGTTACGAAACTCACGCTTCTTCATGGCCATAGCTCCTGCTGAAACATGGGCAGTATGGAAAGCCTGCTGAAACTGGTCCCATGTGACAGTGTCGACTGGGAAGGTGGCTGTGAAATTCTCCCACCATGATGCTGCGGGTCCTTCTAACTGATGTGCGGCAAACTTCACCTTCTCCGCATCTGTGCATCCTGCTGTGGTCAACTCCCTAGCTGTCTTGCGGAGCCAATCATCTGCTACTATCGGCTCGGTGCTACTGGAATACACCGGCGGATTCAGCCTAAGAAAACGGGCTAAGTGGTCAACAGGTGGTGGTGGTGGGTTGTTGTTGTTCCCCTGATTCTGATTCTGGACTAGCAACTGCATCAATGTGTTCTGCTGCTGGATCAACTGGGTGAGCTCTGGTGGAAAGGCAAATCCGGGGTCACGTCTCGGAGGCATCTGAGGGTTTAGAAAAGATGAGATATAAGAATAGAAAGGGTCTAAAGAGAAAACACTACCCATATGCACATGAGGCAAAAGAAAACAATTCACTTCAATCAATCAAACAAAGGCATACAATCGATCTAACTATCGCAAAAGTGCTCGGGCTACTATATTTACATGGTGGACTACTACTACTGATGAGGTGGTCTATTAGAAATATTCTACGGTCGTTGACTCCATAATATCTGCTCCTGCTTCATCAACATAGTCATCATCGCTACTATCTGCTTCCGAGTCGGTGCCGTCGATGATGATGTAGTCTTCCGGGCTAATCTCCTTGGGTTCTTTGTCTTCCTCTACTGGCGTCGGGCCTCCCATAAATATTCCAATCTTCTTTGTTAGGTCGGCATTCTTATCCACCAATACTTCAATTTCCTCTTCATAATCTTCACGTGTAGCCTTGAGTTCTTCCTCAAGTTCCTTGATTCTGGTCTTAGCCTTCTTCAGATCTATCATGTCAACGCACATCTGGTTCTCCTGTCGTCGAATGTGCTGGTTTAACTCTTGGATAAAAGCTGCAATTGATCTATCATTCCTGGTGCTGATCATCTCCCAGTGTTCATCTCGGCGCCAACAAATCTGGTAGATAGTATCCGTAAGATCCTTGCGGTAGACTTCTCCAATGCGTCCCATGGTGATGTGAGCTGCCATGCTCTTTCCTAGACTCCAAGTTGGTGCATCAAAAGAAAATTCTATGGGCTCAGTGACTGGCATGAACGGCCTTCCTGGAACTTGAACTTGAATCATCCAGCGCTCTTCTTCAGGTAAAGTGGCATTGTAGGTTCCGGTGAAGCTTGGTACTCCTATGTTCAGGTATCTAGTGACTTCCTTCAAGTGGCGTCCAAAGGGTGCATCTTCACGCGGTTGCGTGAACTTGTTCCTTGCATTCGTCATCCTAAAGAATAGAAAAGATGAGAGGTCAGAAGAGAAGAGAGTGAATAGTGATCTAGGTCTTTAGCTTAGTGGTCGTGTCCTACAGTCAGCGTGTGCTCTGATACCATCTCTGTAGCGACCAGACCTCAAACAGTCTGATCTCTGTGCTCTGGTGTCATCCCTGGATCAGTAATGCTGACACCACACAGTACTCGGAGGATTTATAGCAGAGTAGCAGTCACACACTTATTACATCAGGTGTCTCAAGACAGAACTTATTACAATAAATATGGCTTAAGGCCATCTAATAACGATAACAGCGGAAGGCTTGGAAGATAAGTGAGTCCATCAACTCCAACGGCATCACTGAGTATAGAACCACGACCTAAAAACTCCTTAATCGTCGTCTGAAAAGTCTGCAACATTAACGTTGCAGCCCGAAAACGGGTCAGCACATGGAATATGCTGGCAAGGTAACACATAGAGAGTAATGGAATGAAATAGCTATACTATAGGCATATTTGACTGGTGGAAAGCTCTATGGTTACAGTTTTGCGTAAAGCCAATTTTTCCCTACTTCAAAGGAATAAAATTTTAATTACTATCAAGGTGGTTGTTAAACATTGAGAATGGTTGACAGCATTCTCAATCCCAATTAAGCATCATCATTAAACATAACCCAACAAAATTAATTTAGAGTAACATGTTGAGATTCACATGATAATCCAAGTACTAGATACTCAAGATGTCCATAACCGGGGACATGGCTAACCATGATTAGTTTGTTACACTCTGCAGAGGTTTGCGCACTTTTCCCCACAAGACTCGACTGCCTCCGTTTGTTTTCTCGCACTACATGGTGTTTGAGAAGACGGATGACCGAGACATAGTCTTTCAGAAGCGCTAGCACCTTACGATCGGGTAGACCGTACCACCTACATCCCCTACATCTGCTAGTCTACCACTGTAAGAGTTCGCACAACTTAGTCAACTATGCTAGAGCCCATAATAGCTTGTGGCTGCACACGGAAGTTTCTAGTATGAATAGTCTCATGATCCCTTTGAGCCTGGGTGGCGGTCCAAAAGAAAACAGGCAAGTCCTGGAATACCCAGGTGCCTCAATCCACCCAGATGTGTGTTTAAGTTGCCACCTTAGATAAACCATTAATTATCAATCTCACATCTGTCATGGATATCACTCACCCAATCCACGTCTACTAGCATAGCATGGCATAATAAGCAAACGTAGAAGTAACTCCCAAAGGTTTGATAATAAACAGGTAATAGGTACTACCTCATCTACTTCCCATCCCACAATTTAATTAGATCCTAATCATGCAATGTGTGAGGATTGATCTAATGCAATAAAACTGGGTAGTAGAAAAGGTATGATCAAAGTGTTACTTGCCTTGCTGATGATCCGGGAAACCTAACGATTTGAAGTAACAGGCGGCGCACTCCGGATACTCTATCGCAGACAAACAAACAAGCATACAATAAGTACTCATCTAATGCACAGGTAAAACTCAAATAAGAGATCTAACCAGAAGGTTCAACTTAAGAACTCTGGTTGGCAAAAAGAATCAAATCGAACGAAGCAACGAAAGTCAAACGGCGAAAGAAAACAACTTCGTTCTAGTAATCTGGATCTAGGGCAAGTTTTACAGTAGAAAAATCTTATTTAAGTTGGTTAAACGGATAGAGGGTTTCAAGACGAAACTCTAGGCGCTTGAATCGCCTGATTCCGATAAACGAGCGAAAAGTTATACTAAAACGAAAATCGGATCAGGAATCGCGATCAGAAAAATCGCGGATTTAATCCGAGAAAAAGAAAACGACGAACGGATTAACGAACGAACGTTCGTTATCTAGATCTAAACGATGAACGTGTTCGTTTAAACGAACAAATGAGCGAACGCTCGCTATTTAACCTAAACCGAAAAAAACCCGACGGAAAACCAATCGGTTTTCTAAAAAAAATGGGCGGCGCGGATTACGAGGCGGCGGCGAACCTCGGCG
>NC_041390.1:197886274-197984853 GCF_002162155.2 Triticum dicoccoides | reverse complement strand
CGAGCGGCGGCGGCAGGCGCGGGCGACTGGGGCGGCTCGGGGCTGGGGCTAGGGTTCCTCCTCGGGGGGCTGGGCCGGCTTTTAAAGCCTGCCGGGCCAGAGTCCTATCCGGACACGGCCCGGTTAGGTCGGTTCCCTTTTTTTTAAAAAAATATTGCGCTCGGAAGAAAAATAAAAAGAAATACTAAACGGACTCCAAAAATCCCGAAATAAATTTTCCCAGGCTTCTAAAATCAATCCCGACAAAGTGAACATTTATTTGGGCCCTAAATGCAATTTTGAAAAACGCACATTTTTCCTAAATTCAAATAAAACACCGAAAAACTCCAAAATAAAATCTTATTTGATTTTATTTTTAAATCCTCAATATTTCTTTATTTTGGGAAAGTCATTTTATTCCCTCTCTCATATTTTTGTAATAGAAATAATTGATGATAAAATAAATAAAATCAAATGATCCTATTCTCAAAATTTGAGAAAACTCAAATATGAAAATAACGAAATCCCCAACTCTCTCCGTGGGTCATTGAGTTGCGTAGAATTTTCTAGGATCAACCAAAATGCAAAAATAAAATATGCTATGCAATGATGATCTAATGTATAACATTCCAAATTGAAAATTTGGGATGTTACAGAGTAAATATGTCCTTATTAGTTCTAACCTAGCGAGCCTCCCCATGTACATAATGGGGTTGTATATCCTACTGGAGGGCATCCATAGCTCCTTCAATAAGGACCTTGCTAGGTTCTTCTGGCAGGTAACGAACGTCTGCCAGAACTATCATATGGTCAAATGGGCGGACATATGTTTGCCCAAGGATCGAGGGGACTTGGTATTATGGCCTCCCGGCCCATGAACGCCACCCTCATGATGCGCTGGGTGTGGTGGATCCTGGGAGGGAGGCCTATGGTTGCAACTGCTCCAGGCAAAATACCTAACGGGTGAGTGATGTCTACTATGCAACTTTATTCTTGTAGACACGTGTTGGGCCTCCAAGTGTAGAGTTTTGTAGGACAGTAGCAATTTTCCCTCAAGTGGATGACCTAAGGTTTATCAATCCGTGAGAGGTGTAGGATGAAGATGGTATCTCTCAAACGACCCTGCAACCAAATATAAGCAATCTCTTGTGTCCCCAACACACCCAATACAATGGCAAATTGTATAGGTGCACTACTTCGGCGAAGAGATGCTGATAAAAGTGTAATATTGATGGTAGAAATATATTTTTATAATCTGAATAAATAAACAGCAAGTTAGCAAATAGTAAACGGGCACAAAAAGGTATTGCAATGCTTAAAAACAAGGCCTAGGTTCTGTACTTTCGCTAGTGCAATCTCTCAACAATGCTAACATAGTTGGATCATATGATTATCCCTCAAAGTACAATAAATAATCACTCTCGAGTTCCTATTAGTGGAGAACAAAAGGTAGGAATTGTTTGTAGGGTGCGAAGCCACCTCAAAGCTATTCTTTCCGATCGATCTATTCAAGAGTTCGTACTAAAATAACACAAAGCTATTGTTTCCGTTCGATCTATCCTAGAGTTTGTACTAGAATAACACCAAAGCATATTCATATTCATAATACTCAATCCACACAAAGAACTTCAAAGAGTGCCCAAGATTTCTACCGGAGAAACAAACACAAGAACGTGCATCAACCCCTATGCATAGATTATCCCAATGTCACTGCGGGAATCCGCAAGTTGAGTGCCAAAACATATATCAAGTGAATCAATACGATACCCCATTGTCACCATGAGTATTCAATTGCAAGACATATATCAAGTGTTCTCAAATCCATAAAATTATTCAATCCGATAACAATGAAATCTCAAAGGGAAAAACTCAATTCATCACAACAAGATAGAGAGAGGAAAACACCATATGATTCGACTATATTAACAAAGCCCACGATACATCAAGATCATGACATCTCAAGAACACGAGAGAGAGAGAGAGATTAAACATATAGCTAGTGGTACAAACCCTCAGCCCCGAGGGTGGACTACTCCCTCCTCATTGCGGTGGCCGCCGGGATGATGAAGATGGCCACCGGAGATGATTCCCTCCCTCCGGCAGGGAGCCCGAATGGGTCTAGATTGGTTTTCGGTGGCTACGGAGCCCTGCGGTGGTGGAACTTCTGATCTAGGTTAACCCCCAAGGGTTTCGGAATATTTGAGAATTTATAGTGCAAATAGGGGGTACGGGAGGCCACCGAGGTGGGCACAACCCACCTGGGCGCGGCAGGGGGCCCTAGCGTGTCCTGGTGGGTTGTGCCCCCCTCGAGGCACCTCCCCCCAAGTGTAGCTCTGGCCCATTGGGTTCCTTCTGGCCCATAAAAATCCACAAACTTTTCGCGGTGTTTGGACTCCGTTTAATATTGATTTTCTACGATGTAATAAACAAGCAAAAAACAGCAACTGGCACTAGACACTAGGTCAATAGGTTAGTCCCAAAAAATGATATAAGTTGCTATAAAATGATTATAAAATAACAACATGAATACTTCATCAATTATAGATACGTTGGAGATGTATCAGAATCCCCAAGGTTAATTCCCACTCGTCCTTGAGTAGGTAAATGATAAAACAAATAATTTATGAAGTGTGAATGCTAGCAAAGTGCATAAGTTTGATCAATGATAATTTCAATCACTTCTCCTAGCATCACAATAGCAATTCTTTCTCATAAATTTTCTCATGTTATAGTGGCAACCAATTCACATGCAAGGTTCAAACCATGAATTCTCTTGAAACTCAACAACCTATGTTCTTAGTCACCAAGCATTTACAATTCAACTTATTCAACGGAGTTTAAGTAAGAGCTCCACATACTCAACCATCATATAGTCTTCTATGATTGCTAACACTCACCTTGTGCACATGAGCAAAACATTTCAACCGGACACATAGAAAGATAGGGGCTTATTGTTTTGCCTCCCAACATATATTCACCTCAAGGGTGATGTCAACAATAATAACTCATGCTACCCATATTCAACTGGACATATGTGCCTAGATCTTTCCTCGCCACATGATGCTTGCCAAAAGAGAAAAAAAGGAATAGAGAGAAAAACTTTGACTCTTTGCATAAAAGCAAATACATAAAAGTAAAACATAGGCCCTTCGCAGAGGGAAGCAGAAGTTGCCATGCGCTTATTTGTTTGTATGCTCACCCCCTTAGTGCAAAATAATGTCACGTTGCATTGCCCCTTATGATAGCAACCTTTATTATGCATTACGTCGCTTTTATTACTTTGCCATCACAAGTTCGTACAATGCTCAATTTTCTCTTACACTAAATTATCTCACACTTTTAGAAGCACTTTTTATTGCCTTATTGCACCGATGATAACTTACTTGAAGGATCTTGCTCAATCCTTAGGTAGGTATGGTGGAATCTTGAAAATAAGATTTGGGTTTAAGGGTTTTTGGATGCACAAGTAGTATCTCTACTCGGTGCAGAATTTTTTGGCTAGCAAAGATGGGGGGCAAGCACCACATGTTGAAGGATCTATGACAATATAACTTCTATGTGAATATGAACAAACATAAACCATTACATTGTCTTCCTTGTCCAATGTCAACAATTTTGGCATATAATATTTTGATGGGGGCTCACAATCACAAAATATTTCCATGATAGTGTATTTGCATGTGAAAGTTCTCTTCCTTATACTAATTATTCATGAATTGCTTGTATGACCAATATTGTGATTGTCAAGCCTCAAAAGATTTCACTTTCTAAACCCAATGTGAAGCTACCACTAGGCATGATATGATTTCAACTTCATGACATTCAATCTATTCAACAATTTACTCATAGGATATAATTGAAGCACAAGAGTAAATGACATTGAAAAGAGCTTCGTTGACGGAATGTGAATGCCGCTCACTTAGCCTCCTTGGCTACTATTTGAGGACTCTATTTTATTTAAAAACTTTCAGATCTAAGTATTTTATTAAAAAAACAAGCAAAACAAAATAAAATGACATTCTAAGAATAGCACAACTCATGTGAAGAAGCAAAAACTTAGGCTCAACCAATACTAACCGATAATTGTTGAAGAAGAAAGGTGGGATGCCTACCGGGGCATCCCCAAGCTTAGATGCTTGAGACTTCTTGAAATATAAACTTGGGGTGCCTCGGGCATCCCCAAGCTTGAGCTTTTGTGTCTTCTTAATTCCTCTCATATCGATATCTCACCCAAAACTTGAAAACTTCAATCACACAAAACTTAACGAAACTTTGTGAGATAGGTTAGTATGATAAAGAGCAAACCATTCCACTTTTGGTACTGCCAAAGACAAGATTCAGCCTACTGTATCATATCATTTCTACAATTTATATTGATCAATATAAGCCATAGAAACTAGAAAACAAGCAAACTATGCATTGAAAACAGAATCTGTCAAAAACAGAACAGTCTGTAGTAATTTGTACTCCAACCATACTTCTGCTAATCCAAAAATTCTAAACATTTAGGACAACCTGAGCAATTTTTCTATTAATCTTCTGCAAAAATAATCAACTCAAATTCACTCTTTTGTTAAAAACTAGAATTATTTTCGTGAGCGCAAAAGTTTCTGTTTTTCAGCAAGATCAAATCAACTATCACCCAACATGATCCCAAAGGCTTTACTTGGCAATTTATTGAAACAAAAGCTATAAAACATGATTACTACAGTAGCATAATCATGTGAACACACAAAAACAGTAGCCAGTAGGTAAAAGTGTTGGGTTGTCTCCCGACAAGCGCTTTTCTTTAATGCCTTTTAAGCTAGGCATGATGATTTCGATGATGCTAGCATAAAAGATATGAATTGAAACATAACAAGAGCATCATGAAACACAGGGAAAGCACATTTAAGCCTAACCCACTTCCTATGCATAGGGATTTTGTGAGCAAACAATTTATGGGAACAAGAATCAACTAGCATAGGAAGGCAAAACAATCACAACTTCAAGATTTTCAACACATAGAGAGGAAACTTGATATTATTGCAATTCCTACAAGCATAAGTTCCTCCCTCATAGTAATTTTCAGTAGAATCATGAATGAATTCAACAATATAACTATCACATAAAGCATTCTTTTCATGATGCATAAGCATAGAAATTTTGTCACTCTCCACATAAGCAAATTTATTCTCATCAATAATTGTGGGAGCAAACTCAACAAAATAACTCTCATGGGATTGAAAATTAAAATCATGATGAAAAGTTTCATGGTTATCACTATTCTTTATAGCATACATGTCATCACCATAACCATTATATATAGGAACTTTGTTTTCATAGTCAATTGCAACCTCTTCCAAATTAGTGGATTCATCCTTAAATAAAGTCACGACCTCTCCAAATCCACTTTCATCAATATAATGATCATAAATAGGAGGCATGCAATCATCATAATAAGTTTTCTCATCAAAACTTGGGGGACTAAAAATATCATATTCATCAAATATAACATCCCCAAGCTTATGGCTTTGCATATCATTAGCATCATGGATATTCAAAGAATTCATACTAATAACATTGCAATCATGCTCATCATTCCAATATTTTGTGCCAAACATTTTATTGACTTCTTCTTCTAACAATTGAGCACAATTTTCTGAACCATCATTTTCAAGAAAGATATTATAAAGATGATCAATAATATGATGGAACCTCAATTCCATTTTTTGTAGTTTTCTTTTATAAACCAAACTAGTGATAGAATAAGAACTAAAAGATTCAATTGCAATATCTAAAGATATACCTTCATGCACTCACCTCCCCGGCAACAGCGACAGAAAAGAGCTTGATGTCTACTATGCAACTTTATTCTTGTAGACACATGTTGGGCCTCCAAGCGCAGAGTTTTGTAGAACAGTAGCAATTTCCCCTCAAGTGGATGACCTAAGGTTTATCAATCCGTGATAGGTGTAGGATGAAGATGGTCTCTCTCAAACGACCCTGCAACCAAATACATGCAATCTTTTGTGTCCCCAACACACCCAATAAATGGAAAATTGTATAGGTGTACTAGTTCGGCGAAGAGATGGTGATAAAAGTGTAATATTGATGGCAGAAAAATATTTTTATAATCTGAATAAATAAAAACAGCAGGGTTGAAAATAGTAAACGGGCACAAAAACGGTATGGCAATGCTTAAAAACAAGGCCTAGGGTCCGTACTTTCGCTAGTGCAATCCCTCAACAATGCTAACATAGTTGGATCATATGATTATCCCTCAAAGTACAATAAAGAATCACTCTCGAGTTCCTATTAGCGGAGAACAAAAGGTAGGAATTGTTTGTAGGGTGTGAAGCCACCTCAAAGCTATTCTTTCCGATCGATCTATTCAAGAGTTCGTGCTAAAATAACACAAAGTTATTGTTTCTGTTCGATCTATCCTAGAGTTCATACTAGAATAACACCAAAGCATATTCATATTCATAATACTCAATCCACACAAAGAACTTCAAAGAGTGCCCCAAGATTTCTACCGGAGAAACAAAGACAAGAACATGCATCAACCCCTATGCATAGATTACCCCAATGTCACCGCGGGAATCCGCAAGTTGAGTGCCAAAACATATATCAAGTGAATCAATACGATACCCCATTGTCACCACGGGTATTCAATTGCAAGACATATATCAAGTGTTCTCAAATCCATAAAAGTATTCAATCTGATAACAGCAAAATCTCAAAGGGAAAAACGCAATTCATCATAACAAGATAGAGAGGGAAAAACACCATATGATCCGACTATATTAACAAAGCCCGTGATACATCAAGATTGTGACATCTTAAGAACACGAGAGAGAGAGAGAGAGAGAGATTAAACACATAGCTACTGGTACAAACCCTCAACCCCGAGGGTGGACTACTCCCTCCTCATCGTGGTGGCCGCCGGGATGATGAAGATGGCCACCAGAGATGATTCCCTCCCTCCGGCAGGGTGCTGGAATGGGTCTAGATTGGTTTTCGGTGGCTATGGAGCCCTACGACGGTGGAACTTTTGATCTAGGTTAACCCCCAAGGGTTTCGGAATATTTGGGAATTTATAGTGTAAAGAGAGGGGGTACGAGAGGCCACCGAGGTGGGCACAACCCACCTGGGCGCGCTAGGGGGCCCTGGCGCGCCCTGGTGGGTTGTGCCCCCCTCGGGGCACCCCCTAGGTGCAGCTCTGGCCCATTGGGTTCCTTTCGGTCCATAAAAAATCCACAAAAAGTTTCGCGTTGGTTGGACTCCGTTTAATATTGATTTTCTGCGATGTAAAAAACAAGCAAAAAACAACAACTGGCACTGGGCACTGGGTCAATAGGTTAGTCCCAAAAAATGATATAAGTTAATATTAAATTATTGTAAAACACCCAAGCATGATAAAATAATAGCATGAATACTTCATAAATTATAGATACGTTGGAGATGGAACAGTGAGCCTCTCCGGCCTACTCTCGCTCGGGGGGGGGGGTCCCAGTTTTGGAGATCCATCCACCGGATCAAGGAGGATATTCGTCTAGGGGTATCCTTCGTTATAGGGAATGGGGAAGGAACCCAATTCTCACCGGATCCTTGAGTGCGTGGTGATTCACTTAGGGTGAGCTTCCCTGTTCTGTTCACTATCTGTGCGTACCTGATGCTCCTGGTCTCCGCGGCATCCCAACATGGGTAGTGGTGTTGGGGAACATAGTAATTTCAAAAAAATTCCTACGCACATGCAAGATCATGGTGATGCATAGCAACAAGAGGGGAGAGTGTCGTCCACGTACCCTCATAGACCGTAAGCGGAAGCATTATGAGAACATGGTTGATGTAGTCGTACGTCTTCACGATCCGGCCGATCCAAGTACCAAACGTACGACACCTCCGAGTTCAGCACACGTTTGGCTTGGTGAGGTCCCAAGAAATCTGATCCAGCAGAGCTTCGAGGGAGAGTTCCGACAGCACGACAGCATGATGACGGTGATGATGATGCTACCGACGTAGGTCTTCTCCTAAGCACCGCTACGATATGACCAAGGTGGATTATGGTGGAGGGGGGCACCGCTCATGGCTAAAAGATCAACTGATCAACTTATGTGTCTTGGGGTGTCCCCACCCCCGTATATAAAGGAGCAAGGGGAGAGGCCGACAGGCCCTAGCAGGGCGTGCCAAGAGGAGGAGTCCTCCTAGTGGGAGTAGGACTCTGATATGTCTCCAACGTATCTATAATTTTTGATTGCTCCATGCTATATTTTCTACTATTTTGGACATTATTGGGCTTTATTATCCACTTTTATATTATTTTTGGGACTAACCTATTAACGGGAGGCCCAGCCCAGAATTGCTGTTTTTTTGCCTGTTTTAGGGTTTCGAAGAAAAGGAATATCAAACGGAGTCCAAACGGAATGAAACCTTCCGGAACGTGATTTTCTCAACGAACAAGACCCAGGAGACTTGGAACCTACGTCAAGACACAAAAGAGGAGGCCACGAGGTAGGGGGTGCGCCTACCCCCCCAGGCGCGCCCTCCACCCTCGTGGGCCCCCTGTTGCTCCACCGACGTACTCCTTCCTCATATATATACCTACGTACCCCCAAACGATCAGATACGGAGCCAAAAACCTAATTCCACCACCGCAACTTTCTGTATCCACGAGATCCTGATACGTCTCCGTCGTATCTACTTTTCCAAACACTTTTGCCCTTGTTTTGGACTCTAACTTGTATGATTTGAATGGAACTAACCCGGACTGACGCTGTTTTCAGTAGAATTGCCATGGTGTTGTTTTATGTGCAGAAAACAAATATTCTTGGAATGACCTGAAACTCCACGGAACATCTTAGAAAAAATAATAAAAAATCCTCGCCAAAGATGAAGACCAGGGGCCCCACACTGTCGGTGTCAAAACCGGCGGATCTCGGGTAGGGGGTCCCGAACTGTGCGTCTAGGCCGGATGGTAACAGAAGACAGGGGAAACTTTGTTTTACCCAGGTTTGGGCCCTCTCGATGGAGGTAAAACCCTACTCCTGCTTGATTAATATTGATGATATGGGTAGTACAAGAGTAGATCTACCACGAGATCAAGGAGGCTAAACCCTAGAAGCTAGCCTATGGTATGATTGTTGTGTATGGAGTTGATTGCCTACGGACTACAACCCTCCAGTTTATATAGACATCGGATAGGGTTAGGGTTACACAGAGTCGGTTACAATGGTAGGAGATCTTGAATATCCGCATCGCCAAGCTCGCCTTCCATGCCAAGGAAAGTCCCATCCAGACACGGGACGGAGTCTTCAATCTTGTATCTTCATAGTCCAGGAGTCCGGCTGAAGGTATAGTCCGGCCATCCGGACACCCCCTAATCCAGGACTCCCTCAGTAGCCCCTGAACCAGGCTTCAATGACGAGGAGTCCGGCGTGCAAATTGTCTTCGGCATTGCAAGGCGGGTTCCTCCTCCAAGTCCTTCGTAGAAGATTGTAAACACTAAGAGTAGTGTCCGGCTCTGTAAAATAAGTTTCCACATATCGCCATAGAGAGAACAATAACACAAATCGAATCTGCTGACGTATTCTGCAGTGTGCTATCACACTACAGCCAAGTCTTTTACTCGAATCGTTTTTAATTTTCCACCTCAGCATGTTTTGCGAGGCGGTTTCCTTGGCACGTCTTGTTAAAGCAGAGATCGTGTCCCCTTTACTTACGGGTTTCTCATCAATACGGACGTGGGTAACCCTAACCATGCCCTTTACCACGGCGCTTGGGAGGCAAGCGAGTTTTATTAGGCAGGTGGGGACGCACAACCGCATTCGCCCATATAAGGGGATAAGGATCCACCTTTTTACCTACGCCTTCTTCCTCCTTTGCCTATCCATCTCCTGCGCACTCGAGCTCCAGCGCCCAAGCCCTCACTTCCTACCTCAACCTTTCTCCAGCGATGTCCGAAGCGGGAGGCAAGTGGAAGGTCTCCACCGTCACGGAGGGTGACGTCAAAAAGCTTAGGAAGGCCGGATACTTGTCCAAAGACATCGCGCACCGGCTTCCCGAGGAGGGGCAGCTTGTCCCCACCCCAAGGCCCCATGAGAGGGTAGTATTCCTTCCCCACTTCCTCCGCGGGCTGGGTTTTCCACTTCACCCATTCATCCGGGGGCTCATGTTCTACTACGGCCTGGATTTCAACGATCTGGCCCCGAACTTCATCCTCAACATCTCGGCATTTATCGTCGTGTGCGAGGCTTTCCTCCGCGTCCGCCCCCATTTCGGCCTCTGGCTCAAGACCTTCAATGTCAAGCCCAAGGTGGTGCGCGGCAACCAGGCGGAGTGCGGAGGAGCCATGGCGGGCAAGATTGCCAACGTCCTGTGGTTCGAGGGCTCCTTCGTAGAGACCCTAAAGGGGTGGCAAGCTGGATGGTTTTACATCACCGAGCCACGCGATCCGAACTGGATCGCACCCCCCGAGTACCGATCCGGACCCCCCACGCGGCTCATGTCCTGGAAAGAGACGGGTCTATCATGGGGTAACGAGAAAGAGGTGACCGGACTAAAGACATGCATCCAGTCCCTGGTAAACAAGTCAATCAGGCTTGTAAATGTAGTCCAGGTCATGCTCATTCGCCGAATCCTCCCGTGTCAACAACGGGACTTTACTCTGTGGGAGTTCGACCCGGCACGGCACCGAACCCTTAACAGGCTCTTCAACACGACGTATGAAGACGTCTGGAAGGTGCTAATCAAAGGTGCCGGGGCTCCTGCATCCGCTTCCGAGGACCGCGGATACAGCTCACAGCGTCACGCTAGCGAGGTAAACCATTTCGGCCTTTTACAGGATGTTCAGCTTTTTTCATAGTTTAACTCTATGCGGGATCTAAACTCCCTTACCTTTGACAGGCTTGGCGGGCGGTATCCGGACCGATTAATTGTCCGGCTCCGCTGCCCGAAGACCCAGCCCTAGCTCTACTGGTGAAGCTGGTGGCTCTGGCGCCTTATGTGGTGCCGGAAAAGAAGGCCAAGAAGAAGAAGACCACGGGGACTCGAAAGAGTACCCGCAACATGGTGTTGTCGGACTCGTTGTCCGACGAGTTCGGGACGCCCTCCTCCCGTGAAAATGAGGAGGAGGAAGAAGAAAGCTCTCCCCCCCAGCGGAGGGAGGAAAGAAAAGGAAGGCCGCCCCAAGGGGGAAGGCCGAAGGGTCCAAGAAGAGGAAAACCCCTCCGCCGGACTACGCCCCCGACGCCGACGATGACGAAGAGGAGTGGCCGGACAGGGCCAGGCGTCCGGCGAAATCAAAGTGTTCAGATACTAGAGTAACTCATGATATTCCTTTTGTTGCACAACTTTCCCTAATGTTGAATATAATCATGCAGCCCGCCCCGGGCCGAACTCAACGAGTCGTTGAGCGGCTCCCTGGATTCATCGGACGTGAACTCAGTTCCGCCCATTGTCTCCCCCTGCACTGCCGATGACGCTGAAGTGGCGTCGCAACGAGCTCCGGGGCAGGAGGAGGTGGTCTTGGAGGAGCCTCAAGGCGACCTCCCGGACTCCGGGAGTAAAGGGGACAAGCTCCGAGTCCGGCTTTGATCCGGACACCATGCCGGAATCTCCAACGATTCTGGACCGCGGCAGGCGAACTCCATCAAAGAGGAGCAAGCCTTCTGAGCCGGCAGCCTCCGTCCAACCGGAGGTGCCGGACAATCTGCTGGTGGTGCTTGAAGGCGCCTCCATCGATGAGGAGCACCGTACTATTATGAGTACGGTGATCCAGAAGGTTCTGTCCGCCAAGAGCGGACTGAGTGAAGCTTGCGCTAGCCTCCTAACAGGCTTTGAGGTAAGTAAAAATATGTAAAAATATTACCGCATAGACAGTAGCCCCTGATGCTCTGTTTGGCGTTCGGAAAGAAAAGCCGAATAGAGGATCTATTAAATTTCGCAGGAGTCTAATAATAAAGAGTCAATATGCGTATGCAGGCTTCGCTGCTATCCACCGCCGCACTGACTGCGGAGGTGGGTGTCCTAAAGCAGGAACTCGATCGGACCGAGCAAGAGCTCGGCCTTGCCAAGCGGCAGCTCAAGGAGACAGAAGGTAAGAAATACCTTACTGAAAAGGATGCCTATAGAGAGGCGTGATTGCAAAAAATAACAGGATTGTACTACTTATTGTAGGGGCCACGACTGAGGTGGCGACCCTCAAGCAGGCGCTATCTGAGGCCGAAAAGAAAACGGCCACGGAGCGGACCAAGCGAGAGAAACTTTGGGCTCAGGTCGGCGAGGTGCAGCAAGAGCTTCAGGCTCTCGTGAAAAAACATGAGAGTTTGGAGCTTGAGTCAAAGACCCAAGCATCCGAGCTCGCGGCGGCCCTTGAGACTGCCAAGTCTGCCAAGGCCGAAGCCCGAAAGGCCCTCCAAGAGTTGGAGGAGGTGAAAAAGATAGCAGCGGGTAAGGCATTCTTTATGCAAAGCAGAAATATAAAAGTGAACTACTTGTTACTTACCCGAATCCGGAGCTCTCCAGGGGCATTCGCAGATCTTCCCCGTAGCGTATCCGACGCCGCCGCATTCTACCGAGCTGAGGAGGGCAGCTCGACAGAGAAGGTGTTCTGGTCTCAGTATGCTGAGGCCGGACACCCTGTGCCCTTGAGCGACCAGCTGAAACAGCTGGTCGAGCTCCATAAGGCGGCCGAACAGGCCATGAAAGGCTTCATAGTTCGGCTCTGGCCCGGAGAGGCCCTGCCTGGGAGCTACTTCGGGCTGGTGCGGCGGCTGGTGGAGGCCTGTCCAAGGCTCGAGCTTATCAAGCGGTCCGTCTGCATCGAAGGAGCCCGTAGGGCCCTTGCCCATGCGAAGGTGCACTGGGGTAAGCTGGACGGTGAGAAGCTTGTGAGGGACGGGCCGCCGCCGGGGAAGGAGCATCGCAAGCCCGAGAACTATTACAAGGATGTTCTTGCAGGTGCCCGCCTTGTGGCAGATGAATGTACCAAGGATGTAATTTTTGAATAAACTCGCTCGTTTTTATCCTGTGCGCTGAAAACTTGTTCATAGGCGCTTTAAGCAATGCTTATTGAATTTAAAATATTATTTTCTATGCGGCCGTTTATCAAAAATTGAGAGATGGCCAGTCGTCGGCTTCTGCCCCCATGCCACTAGTGCTGGGGTGTTCGGTGATAAACCTGAGCGCTCTTTTTCCCATGGTTGGGTCCTTCGAGGGAGGCGCTCAGCACGACGAACCAGGCAATCGGACTATAATGCTTGAACACTCTCACTTAGCCATAGAACTTTATAATTTTAAATTTCGGCGAAGCCCCTAGTTTGGAAGACCAAGTTCGGGGCGCTATCCACGCCTTGGCTGGGGTTATCCAGCTCCTCGCTCGAAGCGGCATAAGTCTTTAGGGACTCGAAAAACCTCTCGAACAGCGACCGGTCTCTCGCCTCATCATGACAGTCAGTTTTAGCTTTCTCCACTGAGGTGCTTAACCCAGCTCAACCGGGGCACAATCGCAGTGGTTCTCCTAGTGCTACCTTAGCCGATAGTGCGGAACGTAAGGCACCAAAACATAGGAGCCGGGCAAACCCAACTATTGACCCAAATCATGATTCGGAGCCGATGCATATAGTGCTATAAGTTCGGGGTGCCGCACTTGTGAAAGTGTACGGACTTCTCACACCATGTTAAAGGGTACTGAAGCCCCTGGCGTACTTGCCGTACCACAGTGTACAGGTGCAACATGTCACAAATGAACATATATAAAAGAGAGTAATGCAAAAAATAGACAAAAAGCTATGCATTGTTTATAGAGAGGCTATTTATCAAAGCCGAACGATACAAATAGTGCGGTAAGCAAAAGATATTGGACTATTCAGTATGTCCTGACCAGGGGTAGGTCGCAGAATTGTATTTAAAACAGGTATACCGCTCATGACAGAGACCACCAGGGAGTTCCATAATGCGGCATGGCTTGTCTGCTTCCCTGGATCTTGCATCGTTTGTGCGGCAGTCGAATTGCCGAACAGGTCGTCCGAAGTATGGAGTCCTGAAAGTAAGAAAAAATGAAAAAAAGAATCCGGCAGCCCCTAGTACGTTTTAAGCCGTATTTTGGGCGTGCCCTTATTGTGCCCCTTCCCCTGTGCCCATGGTATTTCCAGGGCATAGTTATGTACGCGAGGTACTAGTTTCGCTATGTTGCGAAAGCTGGGGTTGGGGCCGTATTGCTACGCTTGCTCAGAGCGTGCCAGGCGGTCCTGCTGTGGATTACTCCGGGCGCGCTTGGCAGTGTCTGGCTTTTTAATGGCCGGACTGGAGGATTGCCTGAGAAGGCTACTTTGTACCTTTGCTGCGAGAGCCGCCGTATGCTCCTCCGTACGGAGGGAGCGTTCGGTGTTTCCGTTGACCGTAATTACTCCTCGAGGGCCTGGCATCTTGAGCTTGAGGTATGCGTAGTGCGGCACCGCATTGAACTTTGCGAATGCGGTTCGTCCGAGCAGGGCATGATAGCCACTGCGAAACGGGACTATATTGAAGATTAACTCTTCGCTTCGGAAATTGTCCGGGGATCCGAAGACCACGTCAAGTGTTACTGAGCCTGTACAATTGGCTTCTACACCTGGTATGACGCCTTTAAAGGTCGTTCTTGTGGGCTTAATCCTTGAGGGATCTATGCCCATTTTCCGCACTGTATCCTGATAAAGCAGGTTCAGGCTACTACAGCCGTCCATGAGGACTCTTGTGAGATGAAATCCGTCGATGATTGGGTCAAGAACCAATGCGGCGAAGCTGCCATGACGGATGCTAGTGGGATGGTCCCTTCGATCGAAAGTGATCGGGCAGGAGGACCATGGGTTGAACTTTGGGGCGACCGGCTCCATCGCGTATACGTCCCGTAGCGCACGCTTCCGCTCCCGCTTGGGAATGTGGGTTGCGTATATCATGTTCACCATCCGCACTTGTGGGGGAAAGCCCTTCTGTCCATTGTTGTTCGGCGGCTTGGGCTCCTCGTCGTTGCTGTGCAGCCCCTTGTCTCTGTTTTCGGCCCTTAACTTGCCTGCCTGCTTGAACACCCAACAATCCCAGTTAGTGTGATTGGCTGGCCTTTCGGGGGTGCCATGTATGTGGCACAAGCGATCGAGTATTCGGTCCAAACTGGACGGGCCCTGAGTATTCTTTTTAAATGGCTTTTTCCGCTGACCAGATTTATAGCCCTTGAATCCGGCATTGACTGCCGTGTCTTCATTGCTGTCGCTGTTAACGTGGCGCTTTTGCTTATTCTGACGTGTCCTGCCACTTTTGTCCTTGGTATCCAAATTACCAGGGTTCTTCGATAAGTTGTTACTGCAAGCTAGCCAGCTGTCTTCTCCCGCGCAAAAGTGGGTCATGAGTGTCGTGAGGGCTGCCATGGATTTCGGCTTTTCCTGTCCCAGGTGCTGGGCAAGCCACTTGTCGCGGATGTTATGTTTGAAGGCTGCTAGGGCCTCTGCGTCCAGACAGTCGACTATCTGGTTTTTCTTTGTTAGGAACCGTGTCCAGAATTGTCTGGCCGATTCTTCTGGCTGCTGAATTATGTGGCTTAAGTCGTCGGCATCCGGCGGTCGCACGTAAGTGCCCTGGAAGTTGTCGAGGAATGCGGCTTCCAGGTCCTCCCAAGAACCGATTGAGTCTGCTGGCAAGCTGTTAAGCCAATGCCGGGCCGGTCCTTTAAGTTTGAGCGGGAGGTATTTGATGGCGTGTAGATCATCGCCGCGTGCCATGTGGATGTGAAGGAGATAATCCTCGATCCATACCGCCGGGTCTGTTGTACCATCGTATGATTCGATGTTTATGGGTTTGAAACTCTCTGGGATTTTATGATCCATTACTTCATTCGTGAAGCATAGCGGGTGTGCGGCGCCTCTGTACTAGGCTATATCACGACGCATCTCGGAAGAGCTATGTCTGTTGTGTTCGGCCCGGCCGGATTTATTGTATTCGGAGTGAAGATCATTGTCACGTGCCGTAGGGCGCCTGCGCGATCCGTAGATCGATCTTGTTTGTCTTGCCTTATCCTCCAGTATGTCTCGCAGGTCGGGTGCATTTTCCCGTGCCTTAGTTGAGCGGCGTTGGGGCATGGCTTGGGTGGAGGGCCGACAGGCCTCTCTGGCGCGGCCGCGAGGTGGCCGGTCTGCCATGTCATGCGCTGGTGATGTAGGTGCTTCCTCTTCTGATTGGGGTAGCGGCCTGCGCTTCGGGTAACTCTTGGAGGGGCGTTCGAGTTTGTACTCTTCGGCCGCAAGGTCTTCAGTCCATCTGTCAGCTAGCAATTCTTGGGCAGCTCTAAGCTGTTGCTGCTTTTTCTTGAGGCTGCTTGTAGTGGCCAAAAGCTTGTGTTTAAAACGCTCTTGTTCAGCGGGGTCTGATGGTCTGACGAATTCGTCGTCATCGAGGCTAGCCTCGTCTTCGGAGGGAGGCGTATAGTTATCATCCTCGACCTCTCGGTCTGCCGCTCTTTCATGAGGGCTGGTTTCTCCATCTTCCTGTGCCGAATTCTGCTGAGGTGGGTGTTCTTCGGCGCTGTCCGGGGTAGTATTATCTCCCGTGCCGGAATCACCATTTTGCTTTGGCGGGATTTAGAGCGGCGTCGCTGACGCCGGCACTTTTGCTGTTTCTTGGGGGCGTCATCCCCCACTGTTCCATCGCCATCTCCATCCTTTGGAGTATCCACCATATATATGTCATATGACGAGGTGGCCTTCCAGTGCCCTACAGGTGCTGGTTCTTGTTCTTCTCCTGCATCGTCATCCATGCCGTCGATGTCTTCGGAGTCGAAGTCAAGCGTGTCGGTTAAGTCGTCGACAGTGGCTACGAAGTGGGTGGTGGGCGGGCTTTGAATTTCTTCGTCGTCTGTATCCCAACCTTGCTGACCATAGTCCGGCCAGGGTTCTCCTGATAAAGAGAGAGACTTTAGAGAATTCAGGATGTCGCCGAAGGGCGAGTGCTGAAAGATGTCTGCGGCGGTGAACTCCATGATCGATGCCCGATCGGATTCGATCGGCATGGGCGCGGGGGGCTCGGAGCTCGGAGAGGAATCCGGATCCTCGGGGTCACGGGCCATGCGGAGTGCGGGGCTGGAGTTCGGCTCAATCGCCTCTGAGATCGCAGCCCCTGAGGCAGCGTCTAACCGCTGATCCTCGACTGGTGCAATAGGCTCCGAATCAAGGGTCGGAACCGATGCATGTGCGGCCTCCAAGGCGCTGTTCGATGGCAGAGCTATATCATGCCCATCGAGATAGTGCGGCGCGCTTGGCTGTGGCTCGAATCCATCGAAGATCAAGTCCCCGCGGATGTCAGCCGTGTAGTTTAGGCTTCCAAACCTGACCTGATGGCCAGGGGCGTAGCTTTCGATCTGCTCAAGGTGGCCAAGCGAATTGGCCCGCAGAGCTAAGCCGCCGAAGATGAAGATCTGTCCGGGGAGAAAAGTCTCACCCTGGACCGCATCGTTGTTGAGGATCAAAGGAGCCATCGGGCCTAAAGGCGACGACACAGAGGAACTCTCAATGAAAGCACCAATGTCGGTGTCAGAACCGACGGATCTCGGGTAGGGGGTCCCGAACTGCGCGTCTAGGCCGGATGGTAACAGGAGACAGGGGACACTTTGTTTTACCCAGGTTCGGGCCCTCTCGATGGAGGTAAAACCCTACTCCTGCTTGATTAATATTGATGATATGGGTAGTACAAGAGTAGATCTACCACGAGATCAAGGAGGCTAAACCCTAGAAGCTAGCCTATGGTATGATTGTTGTGTATGGAGTTGATTGCCTACGGACTACAACCCTCCAGTTTATATAGACACCGGATAGGGTTAGGGTTACACAGAGTCGGTTACAATGGTAGGAGATCTTGAATATCCGCGTCGCCAAGCTCGCCTTCCACGCCAAGGAAAGTCCCATCCGGACACGGGACGAAGTCTTCAATCTTGTATCTTCATAGTCCAGGAGTCCGGCTGAAGGTATAGTCCGGCCATCCGGACACCCCCTAATCTAGGGCTCCCTCACACACCCTTCTCACGAGGGTGGGGGGCACCCCCCCTAGGGCGCGCCCCCTACCTCGTGGGCCCCCTGGATGCCCTCCGATGCCAACTCCAACTCTATATATTTGCTTTCGGAGAGAAAACAATCAGAGAGAAGAAATCATCGCGTTTTACGATACGGAGCCGCCGCCAAGCCCTAAAACCTCTCGGGAGGGCTGATCTGGAGTATGTTCGGGGCTCCGGAGAGGGGGATTCGTCGCCGTCATCATCATCAACCATCCTCCATCACCAATTTCATGATGCTCACCGCCGTGCGTGAGTAATTCCATCGTAGGCTTGCTGGACGGTGATGGGTTGGATGAGATTTATCATGTAATCGAGTTAGTTTTGTTAGGGTTTGATCCCTAGTATCCATTATGTTCTGAGATTGATGTTGCTATGACTTTGCTATGCTTAATGCTTGTCACTAGGGCCCGAGTGCCATGATTTCAGATCTGAACCTATTATGTTTTCATGAATATATGTGAGTTCTTTATCCTATCTTACAAGTCTATAGTCACCTACTATGTGTTATGATCCGGCAACCCTGAAGTGAAAATAATCGGGACCACTCCCGGTGATGACCATAGTTTGAGGAGTTCATGTATTCACTATGTGCTAATGCTTTGTTCCGGTTCTCTATTAAAAGGAGGCCTTAATATCCCTTAGTTTCCAATAGGACCCCGCTGCCACGGGAGGGTAGGACAAAAGATGTCATGCAAGTTCTTTTCCATAAGCACGTATGACTATATACGGAATACATGCCTACATTACATTGATGAATTGGAGCTAGTTCTGTGTCACCCTATGTTATGACTGTTACATGATGAACCGCACCCGGCATAATTATCCATCACTTATCTGGTGCCTACGCGTTTTCCATAAACTGGTTTACGCTTATTTACTTTTCCTGCTTCTACTGTTACAATCACTACAAAATACCAAAAACATTACTTTTGCTATCTTTACTTTTGTTGCTGCTACCACCACTATCATATTACTGTGCTACTAAACACTTTGCTACAGATACTAAGTTTCCAGGTGTGGTTGAATTGACAACTCAGCTGCTAATACTTGAGAATATTCTTTGGCTCCCCTTATGTCGAATCAATAAATTTGGGTTGAATACTCTACCCTCGAAAGCTGCTGCAATCCCCTATACTTGTGGGTTATCAGATCCCATCTTGGGGCCTGTTTCGGAGCTCCGCCGGAGGGGGCATCGATCATGGAGGGTTTCTACATCAACACCATAGCCCCTCCGATGAAGTGTGAGTAGTTTACCTCAGACCTACGGGTCCATAGTTATTAGCTAGATGGCTTCTTCTCTCTTTTTGGATCTCAATACAATGTTCTCCCCCTCTCTTGTGGAGAAATATTCGATGTAATCTTCTTTTTTGCGATGTGTATGTTGAGACCGATGAATTGTGGGTTTATGATCAAGTCTATCTACGAACAATATTTGAATCGTCTCCGAATTCTTTTATGTATGATTCGTTATCTTTGCAAGTCCCTTCGAATTATCAGTTTGGTTTGGCCTACTAGGTTGATCTTTCTTGCAATGGGAGAAGTGCCTAGCTTTGGGTTCAATCTTGCGGTGTCCTTTCCCAGTGACAGTAGGGGCAGCAAGGCATGTATTGTATTGTTGCCATCGAGGATAACAAGATGGGGTTTTCATCATATTGCATGAGTTTATCCCTCTACATCATGTCATCTTGCTTAAGGCGTTACTTTGTTTTTAGCTTAATACTCTAGATGCATGCAGGATATCGGTCAATGAGTGGAGTAATAGTAGTAGATGCAGGCAGGAGTCGGTCTACTTGTCTCGGACGTGATGCCTATATACATGATCATACCTAGATATTCTCATAACTATGCTCAATTCTGTCAATTGCTCAACAGTAATTGATAACCCACAAGTATAGGGGATCACAACAGTTTTCGATAAGTAAGAGTGTCGAACCCAACGAGGAGCTAAAGGTAGAACAAATATTCCCTCAAGTTCTATCGACCACCGATACAACTCTACGCACGCTTGACGTTTGCTTTACCTAGAACAAGTATGAAACTAGAAATACTTTGTAGGTGTTTTCGGAAAGGCTTGCAAGAAAGTAAAGAGCACGAAAATAAAACTAGTGGCTGTTAAGGTAAAGAAGCAACTAAAGTAAATATAGCGAGTGTGGAAAAGTGGTGGTAGGAGTTGCGAAATTGCCCCTTAAGCAATTGACTACTTTACTAGACCGATAGCAAGTATTATGTGGGAGAGGCCACTGCTAGCATGTCATCCCTGACTTGGAATTCTATGCACTTATGATTGGAACTATTAGCAAGCATCCGCAACTACTAATGTTCATTAAGGTAAAACCCAACCATAGCATTAAGATATATTGGTCCCCCTTCAATCCCGTATGCATCAATTTCTATGCTAGGTTGAAGCTTCTGTCACTCTTGCCCTCCAATACATAGTCCTATCAACATACAACTAACCCTATGATGTGATCCACGCGAGCGCTCATATGATGGACATCAAAGGACAGCAACATAACCACAAGCAAATTAAATCAATCATAGCAATTCATCAACCACCGATAGGACAACGAAAATCTACTCAGACATCATAGGATGGCAACACATCTTTGGATAATAATATGAAGCATAAAGCACCATGTTCAAGTAGAGGGTACAGCGGATTGCGGGAGAGTGGACCGCTGTAGATAGAGTGGGGAAGGTGATGGAGATGTTGGTGAAGATGGCGGAGGTGTTGGTGAAGATCGCGGTGATGATGATGATGGCCATGGCGATGTTCCGGCATCACCGGAGGAGAGGGGGAGAGGGGGCCCCTTCTTCCTCTTCTTCCTTGACCTCCTCCCTAGATGGGAGAAGGGTTTCCCCTCTGGTCCTTGGCCTCCATGGCATGGGAGGGGCGAGAGCCCTCCGAGATTGGATCTATCTCTCTGTTTCTGCGTTATGTTCTGGCTCTATTTCACCGTTTCGTATATATATGGAGATACGTAACTCCGATTGGCCTGAAACCTTCGCCGTGATTTTTTTTCCGAATATTAGCTTTCTTGTGGCAAAAGAAGAGCGTCAACCACCTTACGGTGGGCTCACGAGGGTAGGGGCGCGCCCTAGGGGGGGCGCCCCCTGCCTCGTGACCACCTCGGGCACTAGTTCGCGTTGATTTTCCTTCCGAATTTTCCATATTTTCCAAAAATAAACTCCGTCCGTTTTTATCCCGTTTGGACTCCATTTGATATGGATATTCTGCGAAACCAAAAACATGCAACAGATAGGAACTGGCACTGGACACTGGATCAATATGTTAGTCCCAAAAATAATATAAAAAGTTGCCAAAAAGTGTATGAAAGTTGACTAATATTGGCATGGAACAATCAAAAATTATAGATACGACGGAGACGTATCAGTATCCCCAAGCTTAATTCCTGCTCATCCTTGAGTAGGTAAATGATAAAAAAGATAATTTTTGACGTGGAATGCTACCTAGCATAATCTTGATCATATGTCTAATCATGGCATGAATATTAAGACACGAGTGATTCAAAGCAATAGTCTATCCTTTGACATTAAGACAATAATACATCAAGCATACTAATAAAGCAATCATATATTTTCAAAATAACATGGACAAAGAAAGTTATCCCTACAAAATCATATAGTCTGGCTATGCTCCATGTTTACCACACAAAATATTCAAATCATGCACAACCCCGATGACAAGCCAAGCAATTGTTTCATACTTTTGACGTTCTCAGACCTTTTCAACTTTCACGCAATACATGAGCGTGAGCCATGTACATAGCACTATAGGTGGAATAGAATATGATGGTGGAGGAGGCAAAAAGGAGAAGATAGTCTCACATCAACTAGGTGTATCAACGGGCTATGGAGATGCCCATTAATAGATATGAATGTGAGTGAGTAGGGATTTCCAAGCAACGGATGCACTAGAGCTATAAGTGTATAAAAGTTCTAACTGAAACTAAGTGGGTGTGCATCCAACTTGCTTGCTCATGAAGACCTCGGGCATTTGAGGAAGCCCATCATCAGAATATACAAGCCAAGTTCCATAATGAAAATTCCCACTAGTATATGAAAGTGATATCTCAAGAGACTCTCTATATGAAGAACATGGTGCTAGTTTGAAGCACAAGTGTGGAAAAAGGATAGTAGCATTGCCCCTTCTCTCTTTTTCTCTCATTTTTTGTTTTCTTTTCTCTTTTTTTGTCTTCTCTGTTTTTGGCCTTTCTCTTTTTTTTCGTCTGGAGTCTCATCCCGACTTGTGGGGGAATCATAGTCTCCATCATCCTTTCCTCACTGGGGCAATGCTCTAATAATAATGATCATCACACTTTTATTTACTTACAACTCGATATTACAACTCGATATCTAGAACAAAGATATGACTCTATATGAATGCCTTCGGCGGTGTACCGGGATGTGCGATGATCTAGCGTAGCAATGACATCAAAAAACGGACAAGTCATGAAAACATCATGCTAGTTATCTTACGATCATGCAAAGCAATATGACAATGAATGCTCAAGTCATGTATATGATGATGATGAAAGTTGCATGGCAATATATCTCGGAATGGCTATGGTAATGCCATGATAGGTAGGTATGGTGGCTGTTTTGAGGAAGGTATATGGTGGGTTTAAGGTACCGGCGAAAGTTGCACGGTACTAGAGAGGCTAGCAATGGTGGAAGGGTGAGAGTGCGTATAATCCATAGACTCAACATTAGTCATAAAGAACTCACATACTTATTGCAAAAAAATATTAGTCATTGAAACAGAGTACTACGCGCATGCTCCTAGGGGGATAGATTGGTAGGAAAAGACCATCGCTCGTCCCCGACCGCCACTCATAAGGAAGACAATCAATAAATAAATCATGCTCAGACTTCATCACATAACGGTTAACCATACGTACATGCTACGGGAATCACAAACTTCAACACAAGTATTTCTACAATCCACAACTACCCACTAGCATGACTCTAATATTACCACCTTTATATCGCAAAACTATTGCAAGGAATCAAACATATCATATTCAGTGATCTACAAGTTTATTTAGGATTTTATGACTAATCATGTGAATGACCAGTTCCTGTCATCTCCCTAAATAGATATAAGTGAAGCAAGAGAGTTTAATTATTTCTACAAAAGATATGCCCACGCTCTACAAATATAAGTGAAGCAAAAGAGCATTCTACAAATGGCGGTTGTCTAAGTGAAGAGAAACAGGCAATCCAAAGTTCAAATGATATAAGTGAAGCACATGAAGCATTCTATAAAGCCATACTCAAAGAATATAAGTGAAGTGCAAAGAGCATTCTATAAATCAACCAAGGACTATCTCATACCAGCATGGTGCAAAAAATAAACATGAAAACTAAAGCAAAGACGCTCCAAGATTGCACATATCGCATGAACGAAATGAATCCGAAAGCATACCGATACTGGTTGAAGAAAGAGGGGATGCCTCCCCTGCATCCCCAAGCTTAGACGCTTGAGTCTCCTTGAATATTTACTTGGGTTGCCTCGGGCATCCCCAAGCTTGAGCTCTTGCCTCTCTTCCTTCTTCTCACATCGAGACCTTCTTGATCATCGAACACTTCATCCACACAAAACTTCAACAGAAAACTCGGTAAGATCCGTTAGTATAATAAAGAAAATCACCACTATAAGTACTGTTGAAAACCAATTCATATTTTGTTTTTATATTGTGTCTACTGTAGTATAACTCTTTCATGGCTTAATCCACTGATATAAATTGATAGTTTCATCAAAACAAGCAAACTATGCATCAAAAACAGAATCTGTCTAAAACAGAACAGTCTGTAGCAATCTGGACATTCACCATACTTCTGATACTTTAAAAATTCTACCAAAATTAGCAACAAATAAACAATTTGTACAGCAAGACAGTTCAAAAAGAATCAGAACCATTTGACGTCCCAGCTAAAAATGTAAAATCGCGCACTACAGACAAAGTTTCTGTCCTGCACCGCACAAACCAACAACCATCGTAAACATCCTAAAGGCAAACCTTGGCACATTATTTTTATAATACAAAGGTCTTGATAACCCACAAGTATAGGGGATCACAACAGTTTTCGATAAGTAAGAGTGTCGAACCCAACGAGGAGCTAAAGGTAGAACAAATATTCCCTCAAGTTCTACCGAACACCGATACAACTCTACGCACACTTGACGTTCGCTTTACCTAGAACAAGTATGAAACTAGAAGTACTTTGTAGGTGTTTTCGGAAAGGCTTGCAAGAAATTAAAGAGCACGAAAATAAAACTAGGGGATGTTAAGGTAAAGAAGCAACTAAAGTAAATATAGCGAGTGTGGAAAAGTGGTGGTAGGAGTTGCAAAATAGCCCCTTAAGCAATTGACTACTTTACTAGACCGATAGCAAGTATTATGTGGGAGAGGCCACTGCTAGCATGTCATCCCTGACTTGGAATTCTATGCACTTATGATTGGAACTATTAGCAAGCATCCGCAACTACTAATGTTCATTAAGGTAAAACCCAACCATAGCATTAAGATATATTGGTCCCCCTTCAATCTCGTATGCATCAATTTCTATGCTAGGTTGAAGCTTCTGTCACTCTTGCCCTCCAATACATAGTCCTATCAACATACAACTAACCCTATGGTGTGATCCACGCGCGCGCTCATATGATGGGCACCAAAGGACAGCAACATAACCACAAGCAAATTAAATCAATCATAGCAATTCATGAACCACCGATAGGACAACGAAAATCTACTCAGACATCATAGGATGGCAACACATCATTGGATAATAATATGAAGCATAAAGCACCATGTTCAAGTAGAGGGTACAGCGGGTTGCGGGAGAGTGGACCGCTGTAGATAGAGGGGGGAAGGTGATGGAGATGTTGGTGAAGATGGCGGAGGTGTTGGTGAAGATCGCGGTGATGATGATGATGGCCACGGCGGCGTTCCGGCGCCACTGGAGGAGAGGGGGAGAGGGGCCCCCTTCTTCTTCTTCTTCCTTGACCTCCTCCCTAGATGGGAGAAGGGTTTCCCCTCTGGTCCTTGGCCTCCATGGCATGGGAGGGGCGAGAGCCCCTACGAGATTGGATCTATCTCTCTGTTTCTCTCTGATTCTGCGTTATGTTCTGGCTCTGTTTCGCCGTTTCGTATATGTATGGAGATCCGTAACTCCGATGGGCCTGAAACCTTCGCCTGATTTTTTTCCAAATATTAGCTTTCTTGCGGCAAAAGAAGAGCGTCAACCGCCTTACGGTGGGCTCACGAGGGTAGGGGCGCGCCCTAGGGGGGGCACCCCCTGCCTCGTGACCACCTCGGGCACTGGTTCGCGTTGATTTTCCTTCCGAATTTTCCATATTTTCCAAAAATAAGCTCCGTCCATTTTTATCCCGTTTGTACTCCGTTTGATATGGATATTCTGTGAAACCAAAAACATGCAACAGACAGGAACTAGCACTGGGCACTGGATCAATATGTTAGTCCCAAAAATAATATAAAAAGTTGCCAAAAAGTATATGAAAGTTGCATATTATTGGCATGGAACAATCAAAAATTATAGATACAATGGAGACGTATCAGCATCCCCAAGCTTAATTCCTACTCGTCCTCGAGTAGGTAAATGATAAAAAAGATAATTTTTGATGTGGAATGCTACCTAGCATAATCTTGATCATATGTCTAATCATGGCATGAATATTAAGACACGAGTGATTCAAAGCAAAAATCTATCTTTTGACATAAAAACAATAATACTTCAAGCCTACTAATAAAGCAATCATGTCTTTTCAAAATAACATGGCCAAAGAAAGTTATCCCTACAAAATCATATAGTCTGGCTATGCTCCATCTTCACCACACAAAATATTCACATCATGCACAACCCCGATGACAAGCCAAGCAATTGTTTCATACTTTTGACGTTCTCAAACCTTTTCAACTTTCACGCAATACATGAGCGTGAGCCATGGACATAGCACTATAGGTGGAATAGAATATGATGGTGGAGAAGACAAAAAGGAGAAGATAGTCTCACATCAACTAGGCGTATCAACGGGCTATAGAGATTCCCATCAATAGATATCAATGTGAGTGAGTAGGGATTGCCATGCAACGGATGCACTAGAGCTATAAGTGTATGAAAGCTCTAACTGAAACTAAGTGGGTGTGCATCCAACTTGCTTGCTCATGAAGACCTCGGGCATTTGAGGAAGCCCATCATCGGAATATACAAGCCAAGTTATATAATGAAAATTCCCACTAGTATATGAAAGCGATAACTCAAGAGACTCTCTATATGAAGAACATGGTGCTACTTTGAAGCACAAGTGTGGAAAAAGGATAGTAGCACTGCCCCTTCTTTTTTTTCTCATTTTTTTTGTTTTTAATTTTTTTGGTGGGCTTCTTTGGCCTCTTTTTTTATTTGGGCTTCTTTGGCCTCTTTTATTTTTTGTAAAGTTCGGAGTCTCATCCCGACTTATGGGGGAATCATAGTCTCCATCATCCTTTCCTCACTGGGGCAATGCTCTAATAATGATAATCATCACACTTTTATTTACTTACAACTCAATATTACAACTCGATACTAGAACAAAGATATGACCCTATATGAATGCCTCCGGCGGTGTACTGGGATGTGCAATGATCAAGCGTAGCAATGATATCAAAAAATGGACAAGCCATGAAAACATCATGCTAGCTATCTTACGATCATGCAAAGCAATATGACAATGAATGCTCAAGTCATGTATATGATGATGATGGAAGTTGCATGGCAATATATCTCGGAATGGCTATGGAAATGCCATAATAGGTAGGTATGGTGGCTGTTTTGAGGAAGGTATATGGTGGGTTTATGGTACCGGTGAAAGTTGCGCAGTACTAGAGAGGCTATCAATGGTGGAAGGGTGAGAGTTTGTATAATCCATGGACTCAACATTAGTCATAGAGAACTCACATACTTATTGCAAAAAATTATTAGTCATCGAAACAAAGTACTACGCGCATGCTCCTAGGGGAATAGATTGGTAGGAAAAGACCATCGCTCATCCCCGACCGCCACTCATAAGGAAGACAATCAATAAATAAATCATGCTCCGACTTCATCACATAACAGTTCACCATACGTGCATGCTACGGGAATCACAAACTTCAACACAAGTATTTCTACAATCCACAACTACTCACTAGCATGACTCTAATATCACCATCTTTATATCGCAAAACTATTGCAAGGAATCAAACATATCATATTCAGCGATCTACAAGTTTATGTAGGATTTTATGACTAACCATGTGAATGACCAGTTCTTGTCATCTCTCTAAATAGATATAAGTGAAGTAAGAGAGTTTAATTCTTTCTACAAATGATATGACCATGCTCTAACAAATATAAGTGAAGCAAAAGAGCATTCTACAAATGGCGGTTGTCTAACTGAAGAGAAACAGGCAATCCAAACTTCAAATGATATAAGTGAAGCACATGAAGCATTCTATAAAGCCATACTCAAAAGATATAAGTGAAGTGCAAAGAGCATTCTATAAATCAACCAAGGACAATCTCATACCAGCATGGTACATAAAAAGAAAAATAAAAATCTAAATGCAAAAGACGCTCCAAGATTGCACATATCGCGTGAACGAAAACGAATCTGAAAACATACCGATATTTGTTGAAGAAAGAGGGGATGCCTCCCCAGCATCCCCAAGCTTAGACTCTTGAGTCTCCTTGAATATTTACTTGGGGTGACTCGGGCATCCCCAAGCTTGAGCTCTTGCCTCTCTTCCTTCTTCTCACATCGAGACCTTCTCGATCATCGAACACTTCATCCACACAAAACTTCAACAGAAAACTCGGTAAGATCCGTTAGTATAATAAAGCAAATCACCACTATAAGTACTGTTGCAAACCAATTCATATTTTGTTTTTGCATTGTGTCTACTGTAGTATAACTTTTTCATGGCTTAATCCACTGATATAAATTGATAGGTTCATCAAAACAAGCAAACTATGCATCAAAAACAGAATCTGTCTAAAACAGAACAGTCTGTAATAATCTGAGCATTCACCATACTTCGGATACTTGAAAAATTCTACCAAAATTAGGAAAACTAAACAATTTGTATAGTAAGACATTTCAAAAAGAATCAGAACCATTTGACGTCCCAGCTAAAAATGTAAAATCGCGCACTACAGCCAAAGTTTCTGCCCTGCACCGTACAAACCATCAAGCAAATGTAAACATCCTAAAGGCAAACCTTGGCACATTATTTTTATAATACAATGGAATTGTACAAGGGGATAATTATTTTTGTTGAAAAGTTTCTGTAATCCAGATTCACAAAGTTGCCGTGAGCATGAACAAAGTTCAAGGAGCTCTCCCACTTCAACAGTGCTTGTCTTTCTCACTTTCACTTTCCTTTCTGAAAAGTTTTGGGTTCCCCTCTTTATTTTTGTTGTTTTTAAACTATATGAAAGCACTCAACAGAAATAAATTACTCTCTAAAACTTCCGGGTTGTCTCCCTGGCAGCGCTTTCTTTAAAGCAATTAAGCTAGGCATATAGTGCTCAAGTAATGGATCCATCCGGATCCCAAGGTATATCAAATCCAATTTTAATTAACAATGATTTGTAATTTAGTAGTGAGCACAAGGTAACATATATCATGTAATGACGAAGTCTAACTCTCTTCCTATGCATCGGCATGTCATAAAAGAACAATTCATGCACACATAGTAAAGGCCAATGCATAGTATAATTAGTTTCTTGCAATTTTGTCATATTGGAAACATAGAGAGGTGGAGATATAGTTCCTCTCTCATAATAATTGCAAGTAGGAGCAGCAAGCACATGCATATTATACTCATCAAAATCATCATGTGCAACGGTAAAAGGCAACCCATCAATATAATCCTTAATAAGTGCAAACTTCTCCGATATAGTATAATCGGGAGAATTCAAAAAGATAATAGGACTATCATGCGTGGGTGCAATAGCAACAATTTCATGTTTAAGATAAGGAACTATAGCAAGTTCATCTCCATAAGCATAATTCATATTGTCATCTTGGCCACAAGCATAGCAAGCATCATCAAAAAGGGATATTTCAAGAGAATCAGTGGGATCATAACAGTCATCATAGCAATCATCCTTCGGTAAGCACGAAGGGGAAATAAACAATCTATGAGTTGAAGAGTTACTCTCATTAGAAGGTGGGCACGGGTGACTAATCCGCTCTTCCTCCTTTTGTTCTTCGCTCTCCTCCTCATCTTTTTCATCCAATGAGCTCACAGTTTCATCAATTTCTTCTTCCATAGACTCCTGCAAAATATTAGTCTCTTCTTAGACAACGGAGACTTTCTCAATATATATTTTAACATAAGCATTAGAAGCATAATTCTCATAACAATATTCAAGCATGGCAAAATTTTCAGATTTGTGAAGAGTAGCATCATACTTTTCAATCAAAGAAGCAATTTCAGAAGCACCTTAAAAGCAACAAATTCTTCAATTTGTTGAACATCATAGTAATTATAAACACCCTTACCATACGAATATACGATTCTATTATTACTAAAATCACATTGGTAGGGAAGGTGTTTCTTAGGGTTTTCAGAACAACAATAAAATCATATATTTCACATAAATTCCAAGCATAGCATTGCAAACGTTGAATTTGACTCCATAATAGTTTCCCTTTTTCAGATATACGGTGTCGCACATAACAAGCATGCTCATCTAAAGATTTTCCCTCAACTGAGCTAGTTGGGGTTTCGGCACGAGCACAAAGGGATCGAAGATGATCCAAGTAATAAGCTTCAGCAGTGTGATAGATTTTGATTGGTTCTTCAACCATTGGTTCAGTAGGTACAACTAATTTTTTTTGGTATTTTGCGTTTCCTACCCATAACTAAAGATAGAAAACAACTAATAACAGCAAATAAAAATTACTTAGTGATAAAGCAAACAAGCACACATGAGAATATTCACCCCACACTATTGCTCCCCGCCAACGGCGCCAGAAAAAGGTCTTGATAACCCACAAGTATAGGGGATCGCAATAGTTTTCGATAAGTAAGAGTGTCGAACCCAACGAGGAGCTAAAGGTAGAACAAATATTCCCTCAAGTTCTATCGACCACCGATACAACTCTACGCACGCTTGACGTTCGCTTTACCTAGAACAAGTATGAAACTATAAGTACTTTGTAGGTGTTTTCGGAAAGGCTTGCAAGAAAGTAAAGAGCACGAAAATAAAACTAGGAGTTGTTTAGGTAAAGTAGCAACTAAAGTAAATATAGCGAGTGTGGAAAAGTGGTGGTAGGAGTTGCGAAATTGTCCCTTAAGCAATTGACTACTTTACTAGACCGATAGCAAGTATTATCTGGGAGAGGCCACTGCTAGCATGTCATCCCTGACATGGAATTCTATGCACTTATGATTGAAACTATTAGCAAGCATCCGCAACTACTAATGTTCATTAAGGTAAAACCCAACCATAGCATTAAGATAAATTGGCCCCCCTTCAATCCCGTATGCATCAATTTCTATGCTAGGTTGAAGCTTCTGTCACTGTTGCGCTCCAATACATAGTCCTATCAACATACAACTAACCCTATGGTGTGATCCACGCGCGCGCTCATATGATGGGCACCAAAGGACATCAACATAACCACAAGCAAATTAAATCAATCATAGCAATTCATCAACCACCGATAGGACAACGAAAATCTACTCAGACATCATAGGATGACAACACATCATTGGATAATAATATGAAGCATAAAGCACCATGTTCAAGTAGAGGGTACATCGGGTTGCGGGAGAGTGGACCGCTATAGATAGAGGGGGGAAGGTGATGGAGATGTTGGTGAAGATGGCAGAGGTGTTGGTGAAGATCGCGGTGATGATGATGATGATGGCCACGGCGGCGTTCCGGCGCCACGGGAGGAGAGGGGGAGAGGGGCCCCCTTCTTCCTCTTCTTCCTTGACCTCCTCCCTAGATGGGAGAAGGGTTTCCCCTCTGGTCCTTGGCCTCCATGGCATGGGAGGGGCGACAGCCCCTCCGAGATTGGATCTATCTCTCTGTTTCTCTCTGGTTCTGCGTTTTGTTCTGGCTCTGTTTCACCGTTTTGTATATATATGGAGATCCGTAACTTCGATTGGCCTGAAACCTTCTCCGTGATTTTTTTTCCGAATATTAGCTTTCTTGCGGCAAAAGAAGAGCATCAACCGCCTTACGGTGGGCTCACGAGGGTAGGGGGCGCGCCCTGGGGGGGGCACCCCCCTGCCTCGTGACCACCTCGGACACTGGTTCGCGTTGATTTTCCTTCCGAATTTTCCATATTTTCCAAAAATAATCTCCATCCGTTTTTATCCCGTTTGGACTCCGTTTGATACGGATATTCTGCGAAACCAAAAACATGCAACAGACAGGAACTGGCACTGGGCACTGGATCAATATGTTAGTCCCAAAAATAATATAAAAAGTTGCCAAAAAGTGTATGAAAGTTGACTAATATTGGCATGGAACAATCAAAAATTATAGATACGACGGAGACGTATCAGTAATTTGTTCTCCCACCATAGAATACCTATGCTCTCGAGAGAAGCCACTAGTGAAACCTATGGCCCCCGGGTCTATCTTCATCATATTAGTCTCCTACTACTTAGTTATTTTTTTGCTCTTTACTTTGCCTTTATTTTACTTTGCATCTTTATCACAAAAATACCAAAAATATTACCTTATCATATCTATCAGGTCTCACTCTCGTAAGTGGTCGTGTAGGGATTGACAACCCCTATTCGCGTTGGTTGCGAAGATTTATTTGTTTTGTGCAGGTATGAGGGACTCGCGTGTAGCCTCCTACTGGATTGATACCTTGATTCTCAAAAACTGAGGGAAATACTTACGCTACTTTGCTGCATCATCCCTTCCTCTTCTGGGAAAACCAACGTAGTGCTCAAGAGGTAGCAAGAAGGATATCTGGCGCCGTTGCCGGGGAGGTCTACGCAAAAGTCAACATACCAAGTACCCATCACATACCCTTATCTCCCGCATTACATTATTTGCCATTTGCCTCTCGTTTTCCTCTCCCCCACTTCACCCTTGCCATTTTATTCACCCTCTCTCTCTATCCTCCCTCTCTCTCTATTTGCCTCTTTTTGCTCGCTTGCTTTTTGTTTGCTTGTGTGTTAGTTAGTTTGCTTGTCACGATGGCTCAAGATAATACTAAATTGTGTGACTTTACCAATACCAACAACAATGATTTTATTAGAACTCTAATTGCTCCTCTTACCGATGCTGAATCTTGTGAAATTAATACTGCTTTGCTGAATCTTGTCATGAAAGATCTGTTTTCCGGCCTTCCTAGTGAAGATGCCGCTACCCATCTAAATAGCTTCATTGATTTCTGTGATATGCAAAATAAGAAAGATGTGGATAATGATATTGTTAAATTGAAGCTATTTCCTTTTTCGCTTAGAGATCATGCTAAAGCTTGGTTTTCGTCTTTGCCTAAAAATAGTATTGATTCATGGAATAAGTGCAAAGATGCTTTTATCTCTAAGTATTTTCCTCCCGCTAAGATCATCTCTCTTAGAAACGGTATTATGAATTTTAAGCAACTTGATCATGAACATGTTGCACCAAGCTTGGGAGAGAATGAAACTAATGATACGTAATCGCCCTACTCATGGTTTAAATTTGTGGATGATTATACAAAAAATTTATGCCGGATTGAATTTTGCTTTAGAAATCTATTAGATTCGACCGCGGGAGGCACTTTTATGGAAATCACTTTAGGAGAAGCTACTAAACTCCTAGATAATATTATGGTTAATTATTCTCAATGGCATACTGAAAGATCTACTAATAAAAAGGTGCATGCGATAGAAGAAATTAATGTTTTGAGTGGAAATATGGATGAACTTATGAAATTATTTGCTAATAAGAGTGTTTCTTCTGATCCTAATGATATGCCCTTGACTACTTTGATTGAGAATAATAATGAATCTATGGATGTGAATTTTGTTGGTAGGAACAATTTTGGTAACAATGCGTATAGAGGAAATTTTAATCCTAGGCCTTATCCTAGTAATCCCTCTAATAATTATGGTAATTCCTACAACAATTCTTATGGAAATTATAATAAGATGTCCTCTGATTTTGAATCAAATATTAAATAATTTATTACTTCGCAAAAGAATTTTAATGCTTTGATTGAAAAAAATTGCTTAAGATTGATGAGTTGGCTAGGAACATTGATAGAATTTCTCTTGATGTTGATTCTTTGAAACTTAGATCTATTCCACCTAAGCATGATATCAATGAGTCTCTCAAAGCCATGAGAATTTCCATTGATGAGTGCAAAGAAAGAACCGCTAGGATGCGTGCTAAGAAAGATGCCTTTATAAGAGCGTGTTCTTCTAGTTGCTATGAAAATAAAGATGAAGATATAAAATTATTGATGTGTCCCCTATTAAATCTTTGTTTTGCAATATGAATCTTGATAATGATGGGACTGAATATGATCCACCTTTACCTAGAAGGCATTCCAAGAATTCGGAATTTTTTGATCTTGATGCTAAAATTGATAAAAGTGGGATTGAAGAAATTAAAACCCTAGATGTTGCTAAACCCACTATTATGGATTTCAAGGAATTTAACTATGAAAATTGCTCTTTTATTGATTGTATTTCCTTGTTACAATCCGTGCTAAATTCTCCTCATGCTTATAGTCAAAATAAAGCATTTACTAAACATATCGTTGATGCCTTGATGCAATCTTTTGAAGAAAAACTTGAATTGGAAGTTTATATCCCTAGAAAGCTTTATGATGAGTGGGAACCAACTATTAAAATTAAAATTAAAGATCATGAATGCTATGCTTTATGTGATTTGGCTGCTAGTGTTTCCACGATTCCAAAGACTTTGTGTGATTTGTTAGGTTTTCGTGATTTTGATGATTGCTCTTTAAACTTGCACCTTGCGGATTCCACTATTAAGAAACCTATGGGAAGAATTAATGATGTTCTTATTGTTGCAAATAGGAATTATGTGCCCATTTATTTTATTGTTCTTGACATAGATTGCAATCATTCGTGTCCTATTATTCTTGGTAGACCTTTCCTTAGAACGATTGGTGCAATTATTGATATGAAGGAAGAAAATATTAGATTCCAATTTCCATTAAGAAAAGGCATGGAACACTTTCCTAGAAATAAAATTAAATTACCTTATGAATATATTATGAGAACCACTTATGGATTGCCTATCAAAGATGGCAATACCTAGATCTATCCTTGCTTGTTATGCCTAGCTAGGGGCGTTAAACGATAGCGCTTGTTGGGAGGCAACCCCATTTTATTTTTATTCCTTGATTTTTTTACTGTTTAGTAATAAATAATTTATCTAGACTCTGTTTTGGTTGTGTTTTTTGTGTTTAATTAGTGTTTGTGCCAAGTAGAACCGTTGGGAAGACTTGGGGAAAGTCTTGTTAAACTTGCTGTAAAAAACAGAAACTTTAGCGCTCACGAGAACTACTGACATTTTTATTTGGAAAGTGATATTTAGTTAATTATTTTTTAAGATGATTAATAGATAAATTCCTCACGTCCAGAAATTTATTTTAGAATTTTTGGGGTTCCAGATCTTGCGCTAGCTACAGATTACTATAGACTGTTCTGTTTTTGACAGATTCTGTTTTTCGTGTGTTGTTTGCTTATTTTGATGAATATATGGCTAGTAAAATAGTTTATAAACCATAGAAAAGTTGGAATACAGTAGGTATAACACCAATATAAATAAAGAATGAGTTCATTACAGTACCTTGAAGTGGTCTTTTGTTTTCTTTCGCTAACGGAGCTCACGAGATTTTCTACTTTAGATTTTGTGTTGTGAAGTTTTCAAGTTTTGGGTAAAGATTTGATGGATTATGGAACAAGGAGTGGCAAGAGACTAAGCTTGGGGATGCCCATGGCACCCCCAAGATAATCTAAGGACACCTAAAAGCCAAAGCTTGGGGATGCCCCGGAAGGCATCCCCTCTTTCGTCTACTTCTATCGGTAACTTTACTTGGAGCTATATTTTTATTCGCCACATGATATGTGTTTTGCTTGGAGCGTTTTGTATGATTTGAGTCTTTACTTTTTAGTTTACCACAATCATCCTTGCTGTACACACCTTTTTATAGAACCATACATGATTTGGAATTTGTTAGAATACTCTATGTGTTTCACTTATATCTTTTGAGTTATGTAGTTTTGCTCTAGTACTTCACTTATATCTTTTAGAGCACGGTGGTGGATTCATTTTATAGAAACTATTGATCTCTCATGCTTCACTTAGATTATTTTGAGAGTCTTAAATAGCATGGTAATTTGCTTAAAATCCCAATATGCTTGGTATACAAGATTAATAATAAAACTTTCTTATGAGTGTGTTGAATACTATGAAAAGTTCGATGCTTGATAATTGTTTTGAGATATGAAGATGGTGATATTAAAGTTGTGCCAGTAGAGTAGTTGTGAATTTGAAGAATACTTGTGTTAAATTTTGTGATTCCCGTAGCATGCATGTATGGTGAACCGTTATGTGATGAAGTCGGAGCATGATTTATTTTTTGATTGTCTTCCTTATGAGTGGCGGTCGGGGACGAGCGATGGTCTTTTCCTACCAATCTATCCCCCTAGGAGCATGCGCAGAATACTTTGCTTTGATAACTTATAGATTTTTTGCAATAAGTATATGAGTTCTTTATGACTAATGTGAGTCCATGGATTATACGCACTTTTCTCACCCTTCCACCTTTGCTAGCCTCTCTAATACCGCGCACCTTTCGCCGGTATCATACACCCACCATATACCTTCCTCAAAAAAACCACCATACCTACCTATTATGGCATTTCCATAGCCATTCCGAGATATATTGCCATGCAACTTTCCACCGTTACGTTTATTATGACACACTCCATCATTTTCATATTGCTTAGCATGATCATGTAGTTGACATCGTATTTGTGGCAAAGCCACCCTTCATAATTCTTTCATACGTGTCACTCTTGATTCATTGCATATCCCGGTACACCGCCGGAGGCATTCATATAGAGTCATATTTTGTTCTAAATATCGAGTTGTAATTGTTGAGTTGTAATAAAAATAAAAGTGTGATGATCATCATTACTAGAGCATTGTCCCAGTGAGGAAAGGTTGATGGAGACTATGATTCCCCCACAAGTCGGGATGAGACTCCGGACGAAAAATTAAAAAAAAGAGAAAGAAAAGAGGCCATAGAAAAGAGAAAAGGGCCAAATAAAAAAATGAGAGAAAAAGAGAAGGGACAATGCTACTATCCTTTTTCCACACTTGTGCTTCAAAGTAGCACCTTGATATTCATAGTAGAGAGTCTCTCATTTCGTCACTTTCATATACTAGTGGGAATTTTTCATTATAGAACTTGGCTTGTATATTCCAATGATGGGCTTCCTCAAATTGCCCTAGGTCTTCATGAGCAAGCAAGTTGGATGCACACCCACTTAGTTTCTTTTTGAGATTTCATATACCTATAGCTCTAGTGCATCCGTTGCATGGCAATCCCTACTCACTCACATTGATATCTATTGATGGGCATCTCCATAGCCCGTTGATACGCCTAGTTGATGTGAGACTATCTTCTCCCTTTTTGTCTTCTCCACAACCACCATTCTATTCCACCTACAAGTGCTATGTCCATGGCTCACACTCATGTATTGCGTGAAGATTGAAAAAGTTAGAGAATGTCAAAAGTATGAAACAATTGCTTGGCTTGTCATCGGGGTTGTGCATGATTTAAATATTTTGTGTGGTGAAGATGGAGCATAGCCAGACTATATGATTTTGTAGGGATAACTTTCTTTGGCCATGTTATTTTGAGAAGACATAATTGCTTTGTTAGTATGCTTGAAGTATTATTATTTTTATGTCAATATTAAACTTTTGTCTTGAATCTTTCGGATCTGAATATTCATACCACAATTAAGAAGAATTACATTAAAATTATGCCAAGTAGCACTCCGCATCAAAAAAATCTGTTTTTATCATTTACCTACTCGAGGACGAGCAGGAATTAAGCTTGGGGATGATTGATACGTCTCCAACGTATCTATAAGTTTTGATTGCTCCATGCTATATTATCTACTGTTTTGGACATTATTGGGCTTTATTATCCACTTTTATATTGTTTTTGGGACTAACCTATTAACCAGAGGCCCAGCCTAGAATTGCTGTTTTTTGCCTGTTTTAGGGTTTCGAAGAAAAAGGAATATCAAACAGAGTCCAAACGGAATGAAACCTTCGAGAACGTGATTTTCTCAACGAACAAGACCCAGGAGACATGGACCCTACGCTAAGACACAAAAGAGGAGGCCACGAGGTAGGGGGGCGCCTACCCCCCAGGCGCGCCCTCCACCCTCGTGGGCCCCCTGTTTCTCCACCGACGTACTCCTTCCTCCTATATATACCTACGTACCCTCAAACGATCAGATACGGAGCCAAAAACCTAATTCTACCGCCACAACTTTCTGTATCCACGAGATCCCATCTTGGGGCCTGTTTCGGAGCTCCGTCGGAGGGGGCATCGATCACGGAGGGCTTCTACATCAACACCATAGCCCTTCGGATTAAGTGTGAGTAGTTTACCTCAGACCTACGGGTCCATAGTTATTAGCTAGATGGCTTCTTCTCTCTTTTTGGATCTCAGTACAATGTTCTCCCCCTCTCTTGTGGAGAACTATTCGATGTAATCTTCTTTTTGCGGTGTGTTTGTTGAGACCGATGAATTGTGGGTTTATGATCAAGTCTATCTATGAACAATATTTGAATCTTCTCTGAATTCTTTTATGTATGATTGGTTATCTTTGCAAGTCTCTTCGAATTATCAGTTTGGTTTGGCCTACTAGATTGATCTTTCTTGCAATGGGAGAAGTGCTTAGCTTTGGGTTCAATCTTGCGGTGTCCTTTCCCAGTGACAGTAGGGGCAGCAAGGCACATATTGTATTGTTGCCATCGAGGATAACAAGATGGGGTTTTCATCATATTGCATGAGTTTATCCCTCTACATCATGTCATCTTGCTTAAGGCGTTACTCTGTTTTTAACTTAATACTCTAGATGCATGCTGGATAGCGGTCGATGAGTGGAGTAATAGTAGTAGATGCAGGCAGGAGTCGGTCTACTTGTCTCGGACGTGATGCCTATATACATGATCATACCTAGATATTCTCATAACTATGCTCAATTCTGTCAATTGCTCAACAGTAATTTGTTCACCCACCGTAGAATACCTATGCTCTCGAGAGAAGCCACTAGTGAAACCTATGGCCCCCGGGTCTATCTTCATCATATTAATCTCCTACTACTTAGTTATTTCTTGCTCTTTACTTTGCCTTTATTTTACTTTGCATCTTTATCACAAAAATTCCAAAAATACTATCTTATCATATCTATCAGGTCTCACTCTCGTAAGTGGCCGTGTAGGGATTGACAACCCCTATTCGCGTTGGTTGCGAGGATTTATTTGTTTTGTGCAGGTACGAGGTACTCGCGCGTAGCCTCCTACTGGATTGATACCTCAAAAACTGAGGGAAATACTTATGCTACTTTGCTGCATCATCCCTTCCTCTTCGGGGAAAACCAACATGGTGCTCAAGAGGTAGCATTTATCCGTATTTTTATTCGTGCAAAGTACTCGTAGTTTTATCCTCGCAAAATAGTTTCATACTTGTTTCCGTTAAAGCAAACATCAAGCGTACATAGAGTTGTATCGGTGGTCGATAGAACTTGAGTGAATATTTGTTCTACCTTTAGCTCCTCGTTGGGTTCGACACTCTTATTTATCAAAAAAGGCTACAAACGATCCCCTATACTTGTGGGTTATCATTATGTGATGCATGGTTAACCGTATCTACGAACTTTGTAGGCAGGAGCGAAAAGGGTGAGTTCTTTTGGCAGTGCAGGCATGGTTTGTTTCATGCGCGAAAGCGCTTTGCGCCCTATCTATGACGTGCACATCATCCATGAACGCAATGTGAAAGTCGTTAGAAAAATGTGGCCATCATGAAGTTTTGTGGCGTAATTGAACAAGTAGAGGCAATGTGACCATTTGCACATTGCACTACATTCTGATTAATTCATTTATACATGCAATGTTGCTCTCCACGTTGTTTAGCATGCACGTGTTATCGTGATGTACTACGGATGAGAAGGCAGACCATTCACGCACATACATTATTGGATGAAACTCAAGGGCTATGTGTGTGTGATGACCTGTGCCAGCTCCGATTATTCTAATATCATTGAATTTGATCTATCCATGAAAAACTTGTTGATACTTTGATTATCTCGTTTAATTTGAATATGTTGTACTAGAGATATTTGCAAGCTATTTATGAATGAATTGTGCTATTCGCTATCCAAACTTTGCTGAATTATGTCGTGTTTAATGAAAATCGTCGAGTTTGATATGTACGCGGGCATGATTGGGAAAACCAACGCAGTGCTTAAGAGGTAGCAGACTCCCCTTCCGTAGTCCCACTAGGAGGGGGAAGGAAGAAGTGGGAGAGGGGAAACGCAAGGGGGCACCGCCCCCTTCCTTGTCCCATTCGGACTCAATGGGAGGGGGCGCGCGGCCTGCCCTGGCCGGCCCTTCTCTCTCTCCACTAGATCCCAACAAGGCCCATTAACCCCCGGGGGGTTCCGGTAACCCCCCCGGCATTCCGGTAAAATACCAATTTCACCTGGAACTATTCTGATGTCCAATATATCAATCTTTATGTCTCGACTATTTCGGGACTTCTCGTCATGTCCGTGATCATATCCGGGACTCCGAACTACCTTCGGTACATCAAAACACATAAACTCATATTACCGATCGTCACCGAAGTTTAAGCGTGCGGATCCTACGGGTTCGAGAAATATGTAGACATGACCGAGACTCGTCTTCGGTCAATAACCAATAGCGGAACCCGGATGCTCATATTGGCTCCTACATATTCTATGAAGATCTTTATCGGTCAAACTGCATAACAACATACGTTGTTCCCTTTGTCATCGGTATGTTACTTGCCCGAGATTCGATCATCGGTATCTCAATACCTAGTTCAATCTCGTTACCGTCAAGTCTCTTTATTCGTTCCGTAATATATCATCCCGCAACTAACTCATTAGTTGCATTGCTTGCAAGGCTTATAGTGATGTGCATTACCGAGAGGGCCCAGAGATACCTCTCCGACAATCGAAGTGACAAATCCTAATCTCGATCTATGCCAACCCAACAAGTACCTTCGGAGACACCTGTAGAGCACCTTTATAATCACCCAGTTACGTTGTGACGTTTGGTAGCACACAAAGTGTTCCTCCGGTAGTCGGGAGTAGCATAATCTCATAGTCATACGAACATGTATAAGTCATGTAGAAAGCAATAGAAATATGCTAAGCTAACGGAAGGGGTCAAGTCAATCACATCATTCTCTAATGATGCGATCCCGTTAATCAAATGACAACTCATGTCTATGGCTAGGAAACTTAACCATCTTTGATTCAACGAGCTAGTCAAGTAGAGGCATACTGGTGACACTTAGTTTGTCTATATATTCACACATGTACTAAGTTTCCGGTTAATACAATACTAGCATGGATAATACACATTTATCATAATATAAGGAAATATAAATAACAACTTTATTATTGCCTCTAGGGCATATTTCCTTCAGTCTCCCACTTGCACTAGAGTCAATGATCTAGTTTACACAATAATGATTCTAACACCCATGGAGTCTTGGTGTTGATCATGTTTTGCTCTTGAGAGAGGCTTAGTCAACGGGTGTGTAATATTCAGATCCATGTGTATCTTGCAAATCTCTATGTCTCCCTCCTTGACTTGGTCGCAGATGGAATTGAAGCGTCTCATTATGTGCTTGGTTCTCTTGTGAAATCTGGATTCCTTTGCCAAGGCAATTGCACCAGTATTGTCACAAAAGATTTTCATTGGACCCGATGCACTGGGTATGACACCTAGATCGGATATGAACTCCTTCATCCAGACTCCTTCATTTGCTGATTCTGAAGCAGCTATGTACTCCGCTTCACACGTAGATCCCACCACGACGCTTTGCTTAGAACTGCACCAACTGATAGCTCCACCGTTCAATATAAATATGTATCCGGTTTGTGACTTAGAGTCATCCGGATCAATGTCAAAGCTTGCATCGACGTAACCATTTATGACGAGCTCTTTGTCACCTCCATAAACGAGAAACATATCCTTAGTCCTTTTAAGGTATTTCAGGATGTTCTTGACCATTGTCTAGTGATCCACTCCTGGATTACTTTGGTACCTCCCTGCTAAACTAATAGCAAGGCACACATCAGGTCTGGTACATAGCATTGCATACATGATAGAGCCTATGGCTGAATCATAAGGAACATCTTTCATTTTCTCTCTATCTTCTGAAGTGGTCGGGCATTGAGTCTGACTCAACTTCACACCTTGTAACACAGGCAAGAACCCTTTCTTTGCTTGATCCATTTTGAACTTCTTCAAAACTTTATCAAGGTATGTGCTTTGTGAAAGTCCAATTAGGCGTCTTGATCTACCTCTATAGATCTTGATGTCTAATATATAAGCTGCTTCACCGAGGTCTTTCATTCAAAAACTCTTATTCAAGTATCCTTTTATGCTATCCAGAAATTCTATATCATTTCCAATCAACAATATGTCATCCACATATAATATTAGAAATGCTACAGAGCTCCCACTCACTTTCTTGTAAATACAGGCTTCTCCAAAAGTCTGTATAAAACCATATGCTTTGATCACACTATCAAAATGTTTATTCCAACTCCGAGATGCTTGCACCAGTCCATAGATGGATCGCTGGAGCTTGCACACTTTGTTAGCATCCTTTGGATCGATAAAACCTTCAGGTTGCATCATATACAACTCTTCTTCTAGAAATCCATTCAGGAATGCAGTCTTTACATCCATTTGCCAAATTTCATAATCATAAAATCCGGCAATTGCTAACATGATTCAGACGGACTTAAGCATCGCTACGGGTGAGAAAGTCTCATCGTAGTCAACTCCTTGAACTTGTCGAAAACCTTTCGCAACAAGTCGAGCTTTGTAGACAGTAACATTACCATCAGCATCAGTCTTCTTCTTGAAGATCCATTTATTCTCGATGGCTTGCCGATCATCGGGCAAGTCAACCAAAGTCCACACTTTGTTCTCATACATGGATCCCATCTCAGATTTCATGGCCTCAAGCCATTTTGCGGAATCTGGGCTCATCATCGCTTCCTCATAGTTCGTAGGTTCGTCATGGTCTAGTAACATGACCTCCAAAACAGGATCACCGTATCACTCTGGTGTGGATCTTACTCTGTTTGACCTACGAGGTTCAGTGGTAGCTTGATCTGAAGTCACATGATCATCATCATTAGCTTCCTCACTAATTGGTGTAGGAGTCACAGGAACAAATTTCTATGATGAACTACTTTCCAATAAGGGAGAAGGTACAGTTACCTCATCAAGTTCTACTTTCCTCCCACTCACTTCTTTCGAGAGAAACTCCTTCTCTAGAAATGATCCATTCTTAGCAACGAATGTCTTGCCTTCGGATCTGTGATAGAAGGTGTACCCAACAGTCTCCTTTGGGTATCCTATGAAGACACATTTCTCCGATTTGGGTTCGAGCTTATCAGGTTGAAGCTTTTTCACATAAGCATCACAGCCCCAAACTTTAAGAAACAACAACTTTGGTTTCTTGCCAAATAATTCATAAGGCGTCGTCTCAACGGATTTAGATGGTGCCCTATTTAAAGTGAATGCAGCCGTCTCTAAAGCATAACCCCAAAATGATAGCGGTAAATCAGTAAGATACATCATAGATCGCACCATATCTAGTAAACTACGATTAAGACGTTCAGACACACCATTACGTTGTGGTGTTTCAGGTGGCGTGAGTTGAGAAACTATTCCACATTGTTTCAAATGAAGACCAAACTCATAACTCAAATATTCTCCTTGATGACCCACAAGTATAGGGGATCTATCATAGTCCTTCTGATAAGTAAGAGTGTCGAACCCAACGAGGAGCAGAAGGAAATGATAAGCGGTTTCCAGCAAGGTATTCTCTGCAAGTACTGAAATAAGTGGTAACAGATAGTTTTGTGATAAGATAATTTGTAACGAGCAACAAGTAACAAAAGTAAATAAGGTGCAACAAGGTGGCCCAATCCTTTTTGTAGCAAAGGACAAGCCTGGACAAACTCTTATATGATGTAAAGCGCTCCTGAGGACACATGGGAATATCGTCAAGCTAGTTTTCATCACGTTCATATGATTCGCGTTCGGTACTTTGATAATTTGGTATGTGGGTGGACCGGTGCTTGGGTACTGCCCTTACTTGGACAAGCATCCCACTTATGATTAACCTCTATTGCAATCATCCACAACTAGAACAAAAGTATTAAGGTAAACCTAACCATAGCATGAAACATATGGATCCAAATCAGCCCCTTATGAAGCAACACATAAACTAGGGTTTAAGCTTCTGTCACTCTAGCAACCCATCATCTACTTATTACTCCCCAATGCCTTCCTCTAGGCCCAAATAATGGTGAAATGTCATGTAATCGACGTTCACATAACACCACTAGAGGAGAGACAACATACATCTCATCAAAATATTGAACGAATACCAAATTCACATGACTACTAATAGCAAGACTTCTCCCATGTCCCCAGGAACAAAAGTAACTACTCACAAAGCATAAACATGTTCATAATCAGAGGGGTATTAATATGCATATAGGATCTGAACATATAATCTTCCACCAATTGAACCAACTAGCATCAACTACAAGGAGTAATTAACACTACTAGCAACCTACTAGCACCAATCCCGGACTTGGAGACAAGAATTGGATACAAGAGATGAACTAGGGTTTTGAGATGAGATGGTGCTGATGAAGATGTTGATGGAGATTGCCCTCTCCCGATGAGAGGAGCATTGGTGATGACGATGGCGATGGTTTCCCCCTCCGGGAGGGAAGTTTCCCCGACAGAACATCTCCGCCAGAGCCCTAGATTAGTTCTGCCTCGTGGCAGCGGAGTTTCGTCCGAGAAGATGGCTTACGATTTTTTCCCATCGAAAGACTCCATATAGCAGAAGATGGTCACCGGAGGGCCACCAGGGGGCCCACGAGGTAGGGGGCGCGCCCCCACCCTCGTGTGCAGGGTGTGGCCCCCTGGTGAAGTTCTTGCTCTCAATATTTTTTATATATTTGGAAAACATCTTCCGTGAAGTTTCAGTACTTTTGTAGTTATGCAGAATAGGTCTCTAATATTTGCTCCTTTTCCAGCCCAGAATCCCAGCTGCCGACATTCTCCCTCTTTATGCAAGCCTTGTAAAATAAGAGAGAATAGGCATAAGTATTGTGACATAATGTGTAATAACAGCCCATAATGCAATAAATATTGATATAAAAGCATGATGCAAAATGGACGTATCAACTCCCCCAAGCTTAGACCTCGCTTGTCCTCAAGCGAATAGCCGAAATCGAAAAATATGTCCACATGTTTAGAGATAGAGGTGTCGATAAAAATAAAATACGGACATGAGGGCATCATGATCATTCTTAGAACAGCAACTAATATAATTCTTGTCATATAATCTCTAATGCTAGAGTAATAATTCAATCACAATGTCAAGTATGAATCATAAACTTCATTGAAAACTAACAAACTACAATCTCAGTCATTGAAGCAATTGCAATTTATCATAACATAGGTAAGAGTCAATGTATAAGAGCTTTTCAGCAAGTCCACATACTCAACTATCATATAATCTATCACAATTGCTGACACTCACGCAATACTTATGGGTATGGAGTTTTAATCGGACACAGAGAAATATAGGGGCTTATAGTTTTGCCTCCCAACGTTTTACCTCAAGGGTAATGTCAACAGTAATAGTTCATGAAAACTCACATCCAATTAGCCATATATACCAGGATCTTTCCAACATATTGTGCTTGCCAAAGGATAAAGTGTAAAAAGGAAGGGTGAAAATCACCATGACTCTTATGCAATATAGGAGATAAAAGTAAAAGATAGGCCCTTCGCAAAGGGAAGCAGAGGTTGTCATGCGCTTTTATGGTTGGATGCACAAAATCTTAATGCGAAAGAATGTCACTTTATATTGCCACTTGTGATATGGACCTTTATTATGCAGTCTGTCGCTTTTATTACTTCCATATCACACGATCGTATAAAGCTTATTTCCTCCACACCAATCAATCATACATATTTAGAGAGCAATTTTTATTGCCTGCATCAATGACAACTTACTTGATGGATCTTACTCAATCCATAGGTAGATATGGTGGACTCTTATGGCAAGACTGGTTTAAGGGTATTTAGAAGCACAGGTAGTATCTCTACTTGGTGCAATGAATTTGGCTAGCATGAGGGGGGAAAGCAAGCTCATCATGTTGGAAGATCCAAGACAATATAATTCATCTCAGATGTAAGAAAACATAACCTATTACGGTGTCTTCCTTGTCCAATGTCAACTCTTTAGCATGTCATATTTTAATGAGTGCTCACAATCATAAAAGATGTCCAAGATAGTATATTTATATGTGAAGACCTCTCTTTCTTTATTACTTCCTATTAATTGCAACGATGACCAAAATTATGTTTGTCAACCCTCAACAACTTTTATTCATCATACTTTTTCTATGTGAGCTCATTACTCTCCATAAGACTCACATGATCTCTTTGTTTCTTTTTATTTCTTTCTCTTTTCTTTTATTCACTTAGGATCATGGCAAAATAATCAAGCCCTTGACTCAACACTAATCTTTATTATATAGCTCACGGACTCAATTACACAGAAGGATAATAAAGCAAAGCTCACAACTAGATCACACTAAGAACTTTTATTCTACTAGATCAAGATATTACCAAAAGTATCGAACTAAGAAAAACGATAAAGATAAAGTGATGGTGATATGATACCGGGGCACTCCCCCAAGCTTGGCAGTTGCCAAGTGGAGTGCCCATACACATGTGATTATGTCTCCTTTGTTGGTGAAGAAGGTGGGGATGTTGATGATGGATAGTCGCACATCGAGCGTAGGGGGTCATCTAACTTGCGGATAATGCCCTTGAGTGCAATGATATGCTCCTTCAACAAAATATTTTCACGTGTGAGATACTTATTTTGTATACGAGCTAACTCAATCATCTTCAAAGCTTCAATTTCTGTTGGAGTAAGAAGATTGTGATCCAGTTGAAGGGTGTCTTCTGCTGCCGGAACTTGGTCCTCCATGGCCTTCTTGATCCCTTCATCCTTGTTGATCTCCATGGGTTCTTCTCTCTTCAGCTCTATCTTCATTAGCCAAGCATCGTTGCCCTCATGGTTGGAGGAGGAGGGAGATGACATAGTGCCTGGCCTTGACAACCCTGACAGAAAACAGCTCGAAACAAAGACAGGAGATTTTTGCGTGATACGGGAGTCAAAACCTCCGGGAGATTATATAATGAAATTTTACCGACCAAAATACGTGTCATGTATGAAAACGGAGTCCAGAGAGCACACGAGGTGCCCACGAGGTAGGGGGGCGTGCCCAGTAGGGTAGGGCCCGCCCTCCACCCTCGTGGAGCCCTCGTGTCCTTCCCGAACTGCTACTTATTTTTCTAAATATTCCAAAATGGAGAAATATTGCCTTAAAACTGTTTTGGAGTCGGTTTGCTTACCGTACCACATACCTATTCCTTTTCGGAGTCTGAAATGTTCCGGAAAGTGTCCCTTATGTATTCCTCCGGGGTTACGGTTTCAATAACATTGGTTTCAACATTTATGGGATTACGTGAGATATAATGTTTGATTCTTTGACCGTTCACCACCTTCGGATTTGTGCCTTCGAAGTTGTTGATTTTTATGGCACCGGAATGGTAGACCTCCTCGATAACGTAAGGGACTTCCCATTTAGAGAGAAGTTTTCCTGCAAAAAATCTTAAACGAGAGTTGTATAGCAATGCATAATCACCTACATTAAACTCACGCTTTTGTATCCTTTTGTCATGCCATCTTTTAACTTTTTCTTTAAACAACTTGGCATTTTCGTAGGCTTGGGTTCTCCATTCATCAAGTGAGCTAATATCAAATAACCTCTTCTCACCGACAAGTTTAAAATCATAATTAAGTTCTTTAATAGACCAATAAGCCTTGTGTTCTAGTTCGAGAGGTAAGTGACATGCTTTTCCAAAGACCATTTTATACGGAGACATACCCATAGGATTTTTATATGCAGTTCTATAGGCCCATGATGCATCATCAAGTTTCTTGGACCAATTCTTTCTAGACCTATTAACCGTCTTTTGCAAAATCAATTTGAGTTCTCTATTACTCAATTCTACTTGACCACTAGATTGAGGGTGATAAGGAGATGCAATTCTATGATTAACATCATATTTAGCAAGCATTTTACAGAAAGCACCATGAATAAAATGTGAACCACCATCAGTCATTAAATATCTAGGGACTCCAAATCTTGGAAAAATAACTTCTTTAAGCATTTTAATAGAAGTGTTATGATTAGCACTACTAGCTGGAATAGCTTCTACCCACTTAGTAATGTAATCAACAGCAACTAAAATATGTGTGTAACCATTAGAGGAGGGAAAAGGTCCCATATAGTCAAAGCCCCAAACATCAAATGGTTCAATAACAAGTGAATAATTCATAGGCATTTCTTGACGTCTACTAATATTACCAATTCTTTGACATTCATCACAAGATAAGACAAACTTACGGGCATCCTTGAAGAGAGTAGGCCAATAAAAACCAGATTGCAGTACCATATGTGCAGTTCTATCTCCAGCATGGTGTCCTCCATAAGCTTCGGAGTGACATTTGCGTAGGATCTGTTCCTGTTCATGCTCAGGTACACAACTTCTAATAACACCATCTACTCCTTCTTTATAAAGATGTGGGTCATCCCAAAAGTAATGCCTCAAATCATAGAAGAACTTTTTATTTTGCTGGTATGTGAAACTAGGTGGTATAAACTTAGCAACAATGTAATTAGCATAATCAGCATACCATGGAGCAGTATGAGAAACATTTATGACACTTAATTGCTCATCAGGAAAGCTATCATCAATAGGTAGTGGGTCATCAAGCACATTTTCTAACCTAGAAAAGTTGTCTGTAACGGGGTTCTCAGCTCCTTTTGTATCAACAATTTGCAAATCAAATTCTTGTAGCAAGAGAAACCATCTAATAAGTCTAGGTTTAGCACCTTTCTTTTCCATAAAATATTTAATAGCAGCATGATCAGTGTGAATAGTTACTTTAGAATCAACTATATAAGGTCTAAACTTATCACAAGCAAATACAACTGCTAAGAATTCTTTTTCAGTGGTAGCATAATTTCTTTGAGCATTGTCTAGAGTTTTACTAGAATATTGAATAACATTTAGTTTCTTATCAACTCTTTGTCCTAGAACAGCACCTACAGCATAATCACTAGCATCACACATAATTTCAAAGGGTAAATTCCAATCAGGTGGTTGAACAATAGGTGCAGAGATCAATGCTTTCTTAAGTATTTCAAATGCTTCTACACAGTCATCATCAAAGACAAATGGTATATCTTTTTGTAATAAATTAGTCAGAGGCCGAGAAATTTTTGAGAAGTCCTTAATGAACCTCCTATAAAAACCGGCATGCCCAAGGAAACTTCTTATACCTTTGATGTCCTTGGGACATGGCATCTTTTCAATAGCATCAACCTTGGCCTTATCAACTTCAATACCTCTTTCAGAAAGTTTATGCCCCAAGACAATACCTTCATTAACCATAAAGTGGCACTTTTCCCAATTCAAGACAAGATTAGTTTCTTCACATCTCTACAAAACTCGATCAAGGTTGCTCAAGCAATCATCAAAAGAAGATCCATAGCCGGAAAAGTCGTCCATGAAAACCTCACAAATCTTTTCACAAAAGTCAGAGAATATAGCCATCATGCATCTTTGAAAGGTAGCAGGTGCATTACATAAACCAAAAGGCATACGTCTATAAGCAAAAGTACTCTTTGATTGATCTTTGGCTGACACAGGTATTTGAGAGAAACTACAATAACCATCTAGAAAGCAAAAAAAGTGTATGTTTGGACAATCTTTCTAGCATTTGATCGATAAAAGGTAAGGGGTAATGATCTTTTTTAGTAGCCTGATTTAATTTGCGGAAATCAATTACCATCCTATAACCTGTAATAATTCTTTGAGGAATCAATTCATCTTTATCATTAGGAACAACAATAATACCTCCCTTCTTAGGGACGCAATGAACAGGGCTTACCCACTGACTATCAGCAACGGGATAAATTATACCTGCCTCAAGGAGCTTTAGTATCTCCTTTCTTACCACTTCTTTCATTTTAGGATTCAGCCGGCGTTGATGATCACGAACTGGTTTAGCATCTTCTTCCAAATTAATTTTATGTTGACATAGAGTGGGACTAATGCCCTTAAGATCATCAAGAGTATACCCAATAGCAGCGCGGTGCTTCTTCAGAGTTTTCAATAATCTCTCTTCCTCATGCTCTGAAAGGTTAGCACTAATAATAACAGGATATATCTTTTTCTCATCAAGATAAGCATATTTAAGAGTATCAGGTAACAGTTTAAGCTCAAACACGGGATCACCCTTGGGTGGAGGAGGATCCCCTAGGATTTCAACAGGTAAATTGTTTTTTAGAATAGGGTCCTGTTTAAAGAATACTTCATCTAATTCCCTTCTTTCATTCATAAACATGTCATTTTCATGGTCTAGCAAGTATTGTTCTAAAGGATCATTAGGAGGTATGGCAATAGAAGCAAGACCAATAATTTCATCCTTACTAGGTAATTCTTCTTCACGGTGTTGTCTACTAAATTTAGAAAAATTAAATTCATGAGTCATATCATCTAAACCGATAGTAACAACATCTCTTTTGCAATCTATGGTAGCATTAACAGTATTTAAGAAGGGTCTACCAAATATAATGGGACAAAAGCTATCTTGTGGGGAACCAAGAACAAGAAAATCAGCAGGATATTTAGTTTTCCCATACAAGACTTCAACATCTCTAACTATTCCCATTGGTGAAATAGTATCTCTATTGGCAAGTTTAATTGTGACATCAATATCTTCCATCTCAGCAGGTGCGATATCATGCATAACTTCTTTGTATAAGGAATAAGGTATTGCACTAGCACTAGCACCCATATCACATAAGCCATGATAACAATGATCTCCTATTTTAACAGAAATAATAGGCATGCCTACCACAGGTCTAGGTTTATCTTTATCATGGGGTTTAGCAATTCTAGTTGTTTCATCACAGAAATAAATAACATGCCCATCTATATTATCAGACAAGAGGTCTTTAACAATAGCAATATTAGGTTCAACTTTAACTTGCTCAGGAGGTGTATATGTTTTAATATTGCTTTTACGAACCACCGTTGAAGCTTTAGCATGATCCTTTATCCTAACAGGGAAAGGTGGTTTCTCAACATAAGAAGTAGGAACAATAGAATCATTATAAGTGATAGTCTTTTCTTCAACTTTAATAGGTGCAGGTACTTTTACTTCTATGGGAGGATGATATTTAAACCACTTATCCTTGGGGAGATCAAAATAAGCAGCAAAAGATACACAGAAAGAAGCTACTATCTCAGAGTCAAGTCCATATTTAGTGCTAAATTTACGAAAAATATCAGTATCCATAAAAGATTTAACACAATCAAAACTAGGTGTCATACCTGACTCCTTACCATTGTCGAGGTCCCAATCTTCAGAGTTGCGTTTAATTCTTTCCAATAAATCCCATTTGAATCCAATAGTCTTCATCATAAAAGAGCCAGCACAAGAAGTATCAAGTATGGTGCGATTGTTACCAGAAAGTCGAGCATAAATTTTTTGAATAATCATTTCTCTTGAGAGCTCATGATTGGGGCATGAATATAACATTGATTTAAGCCTCCCCCAAGCTTGAGCGATGCTTTCTCCTTTGCGAGGCCAAAAATTATATATATAATTGCGATCACGATGAATAAGATGCATAGGATAAAACTTCTGATGAAACTCCAATTTCAATCGTTTGTAATTCCAAGACCCCATATCATCACATAGCCTATACCATGTCGATGCATCTCCCCTCAAAGATAAAGGGAAGACCTTCTTCTTAACAACATCTCCAGGTACACCTGCAAGCTTAAATAATCCACAAACTTCATCCACATATATCAGATGTTCATCAGGATGTTTTGTTCCATCTCCTAAAAAAGGATTAACTAGCAGTTTTTCTATCATACCCAAAGGAACTTCAAAGCAAGCATTTTCATTTTCAGTAGGTTCAGTAGGTTGAGGAGCAACTCTTTGCTCTACTGGTCGGGGTGAAGATACCCCAAACAAGCCTCTCAGAGGATTAATTTCCATAGTAACAAGTGACAGTAAATTTCAGCACACTATATAAATTTTTCCTTACCAAATTCCACCTACCAAAGGCGCTTCACTCCCTGGCAACGGCGCCAGAAAAGAGTCTTGATTACCCACAAGTATAGGGGATCTATCATAGTCCTTTCGATAAGTAAGAGTGTCGAACCCAACGAGGAGCAGAAGGAAATGATAGTTTCCAGCAAGGTATTCTCTGCAAGTACTGAAATAAGTGGTAACAGATAATTTTGTGATAAGATAATTTGTAACGAGCAACAAGTAACAAAAGTAAATAAGGTGCATCAAGGTGGCCCAATCCTTTTTGTAACAAAGGACAAGCCTAGAAAACTCTTATATGATGTAAAGCGCTCCCAAGGACACATGGGAATATCGTCAAGCTAGTTTTCATCACGTTCATATGATTCGCGTTTAGTACTTTGATAATTTGGTATGTGGGTGGACCGGTGCTTGGGTACTGCCCTTACTTGGACAAGCATCCCACTTATGATTAACCTCTATTGCAAGCATCCACAACTACAACAAAAGTATTAAGGTAAACCTAACCATAGCATGAAACATATGGATCCAAATCAGCCCCTTACGAAGCAACGCATAAACTAGGGTTCAAGCTTCTGTCACTCTAGCAACCCATCATCTACTTATTACTCCCCAATGCCTTCCTCTAGGCCCAAATAATGGTGAAGTGCCATGTAGTCGACGTTCACATAACACCACTAGAGGAGAGACAACATACATCTCATCAAAATATCGAACGAATACCAAATTCACATGACTACTAATAGCAAGACTTCTCCCATGTCCTCAGGAACAAAAGTAACTACTCACAAAGCATAAACATGTTCATAATCAGAGGGGTATTAATATGCATATAGGATCTGAACATATAATCTTCCACCAACTGAACCAACTAGCATCAACTACAGGGAGTAATTAACACTACTAGCAACCTACTAGCACCAATCCCGGACTTGGAGACAAGAATTGGATACAAGAGATGAACTAGGGTTTTGAGATGAGATGGTGCTGATGAAGATGTTGATGGAGATTGCCCTCTCCCGATGAGAGGAGCGTTGGTGATGACGATGGCGATGATTTCCCCCTCCGGGAGGGAAATTTCCCCGGCGGAACAGCTCCGCCAGAGCCCCAGATTGGTTCCGCCTCGTGGCGGCGGAGTTTCGTCCGAGAAGATGGCTTATGATTTTTTTCCTATCGAAAGACTCCATATAGCAGAAGATGGTCACCGTAGGGCCACCAGGGGGCCCACGAGGTAGGGGGGCGCGCCCAAGGGGGTAGGGCGGCCCCCACCCTCGTGGGCAGGGTGTGCCCCCCCTGGTGAAGTTCTTGCTCTCAATATTTTTTATATATTTGGAAAACATCTCCCGTGAAGTTTCAGGACTTTTGGAGTTGTGCAGAATAGGTCTCTAATATTTGCTCCTTTTCCAGCCCAGAATCCCAGCTGCCGGCATTCTCCCTTTTTGTGTAAACCTTGTAAAATAAGAGAGAATTGGCAGAAGTATTGTGACATAATGTGTAATAACAGCCCATAATGCAATAAATATTGATATAAAAGCATGATGCAAAATGGACGTATCACTCCTCCATGATCAGATCGTAGAAACTTTATTTTCTTGTTACTATGATTTTCCACTTCACTCTGAAATTCTTTGAACTTTTCAAATGTTTCAGACTTATGTTTCATCAAGTAGATATACCCGTATCTTCTCAAATCATCCGTGAAGGTGAGAAAATAACGATACCCGCCGCGAGCCTCAACATTCATCAGACCACATACATCAGTATGCATGATTTCCAACAAATCTGTTGCTCGCTCCATAGTTCCGGAGAATGGCGTTTTAGTCATCTTGCCCATGAGGCATGGTTCGCAAGTACCAAGTGATTCATAATCAAGTGATTCCAAAAGTCCATCAGAATGGAGTTTCTTCATGCGCTTTACACCAATATGACCTAAACGGCAGTGCCACAAATAAGTTGCACTATCATTCAACTCTGCATCTTTTAGCTTCAATATTATGAATATGTGTATCACTACTATCGAGATTCATCAAAAATAGACCACTCTTCAAGGGTGCATGACCATAAAAGATATTACTCATATAAATAGAACAACCATTATTCTCATGTTTAAATGAATAACTGCCTCGCATCAAACAAGATCCAGATATAATGTTCATGCTCAACGCTGGCACCAAATAACAATTAGTCAGGTCTAAAACTAATCCCGAAGGTAGATGTAGAGGTAGCATGCAGACCGCGATCACATCGACTTTGGAACCATTTCCCACGGGCATCGTCACCTCGTCCTTAGCCAATCTTCGCTTAATCCGTAGTCCCTGTTTCGAGTTGCAAATATTAGCAACAGAATCAGTATCAAATACCCAGGTGCTACTGCAAGCATTAGTAAGGTACACATCAATAACATGTATATTACATATACCTTTTTTCACCTTGCCATCCTTCTTATCCGCCAAATACTTGGGGCAGTTCCGCTTCTAGTGACCAGTCCCTTTGCAGTAGAAGCACTCAGTCTCAGGTTTAGGTCCAGGCTTGGGCTTCTTCACTTGAGCAGCAACTTGCTTGCCATTCTTCTTGAAGTTCCCCTTCTTCCCTTTACCCTTTTTCTTGAAACTGGTGGTCTTGTTGACCATCAACACTTGATGCTCCTTCTTGATTTCTACCTCCGCAGCCTTTAGCATTGCGAAGAGCTCGGGAATTGTCTCATCCATCCCTTGCATATTATAGTTCATCACGAAGCTCTTGTAGCTTGGTGGCAGTGATTGAAGAATTCTGTCAATGACACTATCATCCGGAAGATTAACTCCCAGTTGAATCAAGTGATTGTTATACCCAGACATTTAAAGTATATGCTCACTGACAGAACTATTCTCTTCCATCTTGCAGCTATAGAACTTATTGGAGACTTCATATCTCTCAATCCGGGCATTTGCTTGAAATATTAACTTCAACTCCTGGAACATCTCATATGCTCCATGACGTTCAAAACGTCGTTGAAGTCCCTGTTCTAAGCCGTAAATCATGACACACTGAACTATGGAGTAGTCATCAGCTTTGCTCTGCCAGACGTTCATAACACCTGGCGTTGCTCTTGCAGTGGGTTTGGCACCTAACGGTGCTTCCAGGACGTAATTCTTCTGTGCAGCAATGAGGATAATCCTCAAGTTACGGACCCAGTCCGTGTAATTGCTACCATCATCTTTCAACTTTGCTTTCTCAAGGAACGCATTAAAATTCAATGGAACAACAACATGGGCCATCTATCTACAACAACATAGACATGCAAAATACTATCAGGTACTAAGTTCATGATAAATTAAAGTTCAATTAATCATATTACTTAAGAACTCTCACTTAGAAAGACATCCCTCTAATCATCTAAGTGATCACGTGATCCATATCAACTAAACCATGTCCGATCATCACGTGAGATAGAGTAGTTTTCAATGGTGAACATCACTATGTTGATCATATCTACTATATGATTCATGCTCGACCTTTCGGTCTCAGTGTTCCAAGGCCATATCTGCATATGCTAGGCTCGTCAAGTTTAACCCAAGTATTCTGCGTGTGCAAAACTGGCTTGCACCCGTTGTATGTGAACATAGAGCTTATCACACCCGATCATCACGTGGTGTCTCGACACGACGAACTTTCGCAATGGTGCATACTCAGGGAGAACACTTATACCTTGAAATTTAGTGAGATATCATCTTATAATGCTACCGTCGATCTAAGAAAAATAAGATGCATAAAAGATAAACATCACATGCAATCAATATAAGTGATATGATATGGCCATCATCATCTTGTGCCTGTGATCTCCATCTCCAAAGCACCGTCATGATCACCATCGTCACCGTCTTGACACCTTAATCTCCATCGAAGCATCATTGTCGTCACACCAACTATTGCCTCCATGACTATCGCTACCGCTTAGTGATAAAGTAAAGCAATTACATGGCGATTGCATTTCATACAATAAAGCGACAACCATATGGCTCCTGTAAGTTGCCGATAACTGTGTTACAAAACATGATCATCTCATACAATAAAATTTAGCATCATGTCTTTGACCATATCACATCACAACATGCCCTGCAAAAACAAGTTAGACGTCCTCTACTTTGTTGTTGCAAGTTTTACGTGGCTGCTACGGGCTGAGCAAGAACCGTTCTTACCTACACATCAAAAACCACAACACGGTATAGTGATTGCTTTTTGATCTTCAGAAAGAACCCTGTTCATTGAATCCGATTCAACTAAAGCTGGAGAAACAGACACCCACTAGCCACCTGTGTGCGAAGCACGTTGGTAGAACCAGCCTCGCATAAGCGTACGCGTAATGTCGGTCTGGGCCGCTTCATCCAACAATGTTGCTGAATCAAGAATCAACTAGTGACGGCAAGCAATATGTATATACCCACGCCCACAACTCCTTTGTGTTCTACTCGTGCATATAACATCTACGCATAAACCTGGCTCGGATGCCACTGTTGGGGAATGTAGTAATTTCAAAAAAATTCCTATGCACACGCAAGATCATGGTGATGCATAGCAACGAGAGGGGAAAGTGTCGTCCACGTACCCTCGTAGATCGTAAGCGGAAGCGTTATGAGAACGCGGTTGATGTAGTCGTACATCTTCACGATCCGACCGATCCAAGTATCGAACGTACGGCACCTCCGAGTTCAGCACACGTTCAGCTCAGTGACATCCCACGAACTCTGATCCAGCCGAGCTTCGAGGGAGAGTTCCGTCAGCACGACGGCGTGATGACAGTGATGATGATGCTACCGATGCAGGGCTTCGCCTAAGCACCTCTATGATATGACCAAGGAGGATTACGGTGGAGGGGGGCACCGCACACGGCTAAAAGATCAACTGTTCAACTTGTGTGTCTTGGGGTGCCCCTGCCCCCATATATAAAGGAGCAAGGGGAGATGTCGGCCAGCCCTAGTAGGGCGCGCCAAGAGGAGTCCTCCTCCTAGTGGGAGTAGGACTCCCCTTTCCTAGTCCCACTAGGAGGGGGAAGGAAGAAGTGGGAGAGGGGAAAGAAAAGGGGGCGCCGCCCCCTTCCTTGTCCTATTCGAACTCAAGGGGAGGGGGCGCGCGGCCTACCCTGGCCTCCCCCCTCTCTCTCCACTAGGGCCCAACAAGGCCCATTAACCCTGGGGGGTTCCGGTACCCCCCGGCACTTCGGTAAAATCCCAATTTCACCCGGAACTATTCCGATGTCCAAATATAGGCTTCCAATATATCAATCTTTATCTCTCGACTATTTTGATACTTCTCGTCATGTCCGTGATCATATCCGGGACTCCGAACTACCTTCGGTACATAAAACACATAAACTCATATTAACGATCGTCACCGAACTTTAAGCGTGCGGACCCTACGGGTTCGAGAACTATGTAGACATGACCGAGACTCGTCTCCGATCAATAACCAATAGAGGAACCTGGATGCTCATATTGGCTCCTACATATTCTATGAAGATCTTTATCGGTCAAACCGCATAACAACATATGTTGTTCCCTTTGTCATCGGTATGTTACTTGCCCGAGATTCGATCGTCGGTATCTCAATACCTAGTTCAATCTCATTACCAGCAAGTCTCTTTACTCGTTCTGTAATACATCATCCCGCAACTAACTCATTAGTTGCATTGCTTGCAAGGCTTATAGTGATGTGCATTACCGAGAGGGCCCAGAGATACCTCTCCGACAATCGGAGTGACAAATCCTAATCTCGATCTATGCCAACCCAACAAGTACCTTCGGAGACACCTGTAGAGCACCTTTATAATCACCCAGTTACGTTGTGATGTTTGGTAGCACACAAAGTGTTCCTCCAGTATTCGGGAGTTGCATAATCTCATAGTCATAGGAACATGTATAAGTCATGTAGAAAGCAATAGCAATATACTAAATGATTGAATGCTAAGCTAACGGAATGGGCCAAGTCAATCACATCATTGTCTAATGATGTGATCCCGTTAATCGAATGACAACTCATGTCTATGGCTAGGAAACTTAATCATCTTTGATTCAACGAGCTAGTCAAGTAGAGGCATACTAGTGACACTTAGTTTGTCTATATATTCACACATGTACTAAGTTTCCGGTTAATACAATTCTAGCATGAATAATAAACATTTATCATAATATGAGGAAACATAAATAACAACTTTATTATTGCCTCTAGGGCATATTTCCTTCAAGTGGAACATCCCATTACGTCGCACATTTGAGAAGGTGGAAACTGAGGAGTGGGCTAGATTGCAAGGTGCACTCCTGCCGGTTTTGCCAGATTATTCGAACACCATTTCTTGTAACCTTACCCCTTCAGGTGAGTTCTCCGTGAGATCGACATACCAGGCACTATGCCAGTTGCCCATCATCTCCTGGCTTTCCCCTTTGTGGAAGGCCCCATTGCCCTTGAAGATTAAGATTTTTGTATGGCAACTACTACGAGACCGCATCCCATCAGGGACCGAGGTGCTTAAGCGACATGCCCCGATGATGGCATGTGCCCCCTTTGTGCGGTCCCAAAAACCAGGACTCACATCTTATTCTCATGCACGATAACACATGTCCTTTGGATTTTCCGTCCGCGAGGCTCTGGGGCCCAACTGGGAGGCCTTGGACTTTGGGGAGTTCCTATTGGCCAGAGATACCCAGCCTAGGAAGCCCTCTAACTCCTTTAAATTCCCTGCTTTTCTGCAGCACCGACACCCTCTCTCTAGGCAACGAGATCATGATCGACTTGGGCTCATGCTGGATGCGCTTCTGGCTACCGCGCATCGCTAGTGCTCTTCGCGGGGCACATGTTGGCCGCCACTCGGTGTCTCTTTTCTTTTTTCTTATTTCTCTTATGCTTTTCTGGCCGTGATTGTGATGTTACCCCAGCCGTCGGATTTGTTATGACGTTTGGATGTTGGTTGTATGGATAGTTACTTTATTTGTAAAGCGGGGCAAATGCCTATTTCAAGGAAGAATCTCCTACCTGCTTAACTCCTTCCTATTTTCAAAAAGTGCCACATGGGTACGCCCAACCAGCCATGGGATGGACCCACATGCAAAATTCAGTCAGGACCTAGTAACACATGCGTATCTGCTCATCTCTATTAGAATTACATGCCAAAGATCAATAAATTATATCATGAAAATCTCAATGCCTATTTGATTTGCATGGAATATGCAAAAGAGTTTATCTCACGTTATAAATGGAGGGGGTAAAACCAGATAAGGTTGTTCGTTCTACTCGTCCTTATAACAAAAGAGAGTAATGACACACATGCTCACTCACTCGCCAGTATCGCCACACAACAAACAACATGTTGTGTTTCCTTATCGAGCCGAGCCTATTTTAGATCGTGGAAATTAACTACATAATTGAAAACATTATTTCTCAAGTGATCCATAGTGGAGACATAATTCATCTTGAGAAGACATTTACCTACCAACATTAGTTTCTATCTTTCATTGTCTCCCCATGTAGCTTCTTGACCTATTTGACTGAGAGGCTATACATAGAGGGGGAAGGGATGAAGAGGTATAGGCAAAGAAAAACTTGCACAATTACAAGAAGCTCTTAGAGCATCTCCAATGCTAACCCGCAAATCGAATACCGCATCCATTTGCGGACTGGTCCAGTTCACAGACACTAATGCAGGAGCTGACCATCTAACTGTAGCCGCAAATGTCCACAACAAAAGTCTTAGTTAAAAAGAATCGAAACAACACCTTCCGCCAAACAAGCAACATGCATTACATGCACCTTCCGCCAATGCAATACAAAGCAATGTAATGCGTTGCATTGCATGCCGCTTCCGCCACACACTTGGGCCAAGTAATGCATTTTGGAAAGGAAAAAGAGATTAACGTCAGTGTTTTTGGCGAAAGGTGTTCGGAGTAAGCCATGCATTTTGTAATAACTAGAGCTTTCTATTAAGTAAATCATGTTTGGCTAGCTAGCTATGTGCCTTCCGCCTAGCAAGCTAGCTAGCTTGAAGCCTTCCCCAAACATCAAAGTTATTAATCACGTTCTCATTCCGCCAAATAACATTGGCCTTCCACCATCATACATAGATGAGGGCACGTGGTGGCTTTTCGTTGGCCACCTGCATGTCCGGACTCCTAGAAAGTCCCTTTTGTTTGGTTTCGATTTGCACGAAAACGAATGTCCGGACTGCTCTGCGGACCGGTGGGGTACTGCATTGGATGGCAAACTGTGTCATGCGGGCGATTTGAGGGTCTGCTTTGAAGATGCCCTTACTACTCTCTCTCTCAGACATTGCCCTACTCATTTTGTTGCGCTGCTTCAAGGCCTATCACATCACGGTAGCCGTGTGCGTGACTGTTTCGGAGAGGAGCTTTCCAACTCTCCCCTCCCCTCCAAGAACCTGAAACGAGTGACATGCAATAAGATTTTTGGAGAGTGTTGGTGCGACTGCTCGCTTGTTCGCTTACAACAACTTCATCAATCTACTACTATGTATACGATATTTGCAGTCATGTGGTACTCCCTTCGTAAAGAAATATAAGAGGTTTTAGATCACTAAGTATATAAGAGCGTTTAGATCACTATTTAGGACTTAGTGATCTAAACGCTCTTATATTTCTTTACAGAGGGAGTATTTTGATTGCGATGACTTCTTCTATGGGGCTACTTCTGGTATCACCACTTCTCTTATGCACCATTGTTGCGAAGATCACTTCACCACCATGAGCACGAGCAACAATGAGATTTTTGCTACCTTTGCTTATGTGTCGATGATCTAGCTGTTGGTGCTTGTGTTTGCTTCATATGCAAATAAGGTAGACATGCTACTTTATTACTCCACACATACTTGCATACATAGTATCTCATCCATAACAAGTTTTGCTAGCACGCTTGTGGTGATACTGATGTTAATTAAACCCGTTTCAAATTGCCCATTATTGCAACAATGTCACCTACGAAAAACCTAGTTGTACCATCACATCCCTTTTTTCCTACATAGACAGTGACAACCACACACCATGAGTGGAGCCGAGGTTTTCCGATTCTTTTATACTTTATCTATTCATCTGTTGTTGTTGCTGAGAAAAAATAGAAGAAAAACAAATTGCCCTGGATGGGTGAAGCTACAATGGAGAAAAGGTCGTGTGATTCGTCTCGAGAAAAAGGAAAAAATAGTTCAAGAAAATCCTAACAAAACAACAACAAAGAAAAACACTTCAAATAATATAAGACGTTTTAGTCACTAGAGTAGAAAGAAAAACTCACGCTCAAGTTAACAAGGACCAACCTCAAACCGGCACGAAGCTCTCCACTCACCCTTGCAACACAACCCAACCTGCCACCTACCCTCCCCACTGACACTGACACTCCACCGAGAGCCGCGGGCCCCACAACCCTGGCCTCCACCTGGCGTTACCACCTCACTCGCTCCTTCGCTCCCCTGCCCTCTCCATCTCCTCTTCTCCTCCGTCGCCGCCTCGTTGCAAGGGTCCTTCCTTCCCTGCCCTAACCGGACCCCACCCACCGACCGCTCCTCCCTGCTGGATTCCCGTTCCGGCCAGTTCGGCACCGACCCCTCGCTGGATACGCGGCCCCGGCCATGGCCGGAGGCGCCGGTCGGAGAGACGCGGAGGCCGCCGTGAGGATCGGCAGCGGCAACGTGTTCGCCGCGCTCGAGGCGCTCAAGAAGAAGAAGAAGAAGAAGCCGTCCGCATCGGCGTCCACTCCGGGGCGGAAGGTGAAGGGGACCAAGAATGCCGCCGCGGCAGGGAAGGGGGAGGAGAACGCGCCGCGGCCGCCGCCGGAGGTTTTCTGGGCGCCCGCGCCGCTCAAGTCGAAGTCGTGGGCCGACGTAGAGGACGAGGACGACGAAGACTACTTCGCCACCACCGCCCCTCCGCGTCCCGTCTGGGAAACCGCCTCCGCCGCCGCGGACGGCAAGGCCGGCGCCGAGGAGGTTAGTGCGTGCCCGTTTTGCTTTCACGTCCACTGATGTTAGAGTTTCGCAGCCGGTTTTGATCTATAGTAGATTGGTAGAGCGGTACAGCCGGTATCTTCGTGATAGAAATGAGCCTTTCGGAATCGTACAAAGATTCAGTTTCGTGAAAGGTTGCAGTCAGTGAAGCCGCTGATTCTTGTTCTACATAGTTGGGTCATGGTCTTTAGGATGTGGGAAAGAGTAGTATAACTACTTGGTGGTGGTCCTTTGCTTGTACCACTGGTGGAGTGACAATTAACGATGCCAATAGTGATGACCGACGGGTATAGCTTGGAATCTTGAGAATTGGACATGAGGTGTCTTCCGTTGTACTAGGTTTGCTATATTTATGCATGGTATGATAATGGGCAGACAGCCGACGAGTGAAGGTGCCACCTCACGCTCCTTACCGAAGCACCAGTGAAGATTCATGGTGCGTAGACCCTAACTGTTTGTTGTACAGTTTTTTTACACTATGTGACATTCTAGGAAGTTCGATGTGTGTGTGATTCAGATACGGAATATGTCAATGTTGTCTAGCATGGAGACAGTAATGTTGTTTTATGATGATTAGTGTCAACCTATATTTCTAGTTTACGTCGGAAATATTTCTCATTGTTATGTTGATGTTATGTCGATGATGTCACTGATTCTTCTGGCACCATGTTCAGTGTTTTTCACTTACAATTGTTTGACACGAGAAAAATCTTATAAGCACTCCGAGAAGAAGGGAAGAGAAGGAGTATGGATTTCTCTCATGCGCCGGGGAAAAAAAAAATGCGGGCGTGCCAGTGTACCTTAGTACACAAAGAAAAGTGATACGGGAAACAAGTATTTCATTTATCTCTTTGGATGAACAAAATTACAAGGTCCCATAAAAAAATGGTTGCGCTCCGTGGCCTACTAGCGCGGCCCGCCTGACTATGGCGATGTGCAGTCTCCTGGTTCCCGGGGCCTCAAAAAGCTTCCGGTTAATTACTCCCGCGGGTTGCTCCGCGAGATACCTCCGATTAAGCTGTGTGGTCGTCTTCGTCGTCTTCGCTTCGCATTCTTCATGCATGATGATGATGGTGTGAGTGTATGGTGTGGACGGCGGCAAAGCTCGTGTCCTCGTCGGTACACATGCCGCTCAAAACATGGCTTTGTGCTGGCCATGTTCGCCCTCGCCGTCGCGCCTCGTCGGTCTTGACAGCGTCGATGTAGTTGGTGTTGAAGTTGCATGGGTCCTGCTCAGCTCGGACTTCTTGACGATGTAGCGGCATCGTCGGGTATGCAAGGGGTTGCCTCACGGGAGTAATCTTTTGTGGAGACCAGCGTCGATGTAAAACCAACGCTCGCTCGTATCGGCAATGCCGGTGTGGTTAGTGCCTCGTCTCGGTTGGACGCCGTGTTTACGACGGTCCTTCAAGACAAGGGCACCGCCTCACAGGGCCATCGGGAGTTAGTGTTGGTGAAGTCACGTCGCCTCCTCGCCATCACGCCTCGTCTTCATGGGCTTCGTGTCGCAAATAGCACCATGTAGTGGTAAGGGTTGATGAAGACACGTCATTGCGTAGCACCATCTTCTTTGCATCGCGGGCTCCGTGTTGCGGGCAACACCGAGGGCGTGTGTCATCTTCATGGCTCCGGGTCGCGGGCTCCATCTTGACGAGGTAGACATTGGTGGTGTCCTCCTTGCGAGCTCCACACCACGATCCTTCGCGGTACCGGGTTGATGTTGTTGACATTGGCGTCATCTTGGCGAACTCTGGGCGCCATCCACCGCGGCACGGCAGCGGCATCCTTGCTAGCTCCACGCCTCTGTCCTCCATGGCACCGGCTTGATGATATTGGCGTTGGTGTCGTCTTGGCGAGCTCCGCGCCGCTATCCAGCGCGGCACGTCGACGCCATCGTTGCGAGCCTTCACGCCTTTGTCCTCCATGGCACCGGCTTGATGAAGAAGGCGTCGTCCTAGCGAGCTCCATCTCGCCTTCCTCCACGGCACACGATGCAATCCTTGCGAGCTCCACGCCTCCGGGCTTCAGCTTGACGAAGTAGACGTCGGCGGCATCCCCAACGGGCGCCACGCCTCCCTCCTCTCCTTCTTGCGAGCTCCCCGGCACGATCCTTGCGGCACCAGGTTGATGATGTTGAGATTGGCGTCATCTTGGCGAACTCCGTGGCGCCATCCACCACGGCACGGCGGCGGCATCCTTCCGAGCCTCCACGCCTTCGTCCTCCATGGCGCCGGCTTGATGAAGTTGACATTGGTGTCATCTTGGCGAACTCCGCGCCGCGATCCACTGCGGCACGGCGGCGGCAACCTCCGCGGCACACGGCGGAATCCTTACGAGCTCCGCGCCTCCAGGACTCCAGCTTGACGAAGTAGACGTCGTCGGCCTCATCACCAAGGGTAGCCACCACAAAGGAGGCCAACGGACTGCGCGCCGGCAGCCCCATCGACGCGTCCTCGTCTTCCACGCCTTGGTGAAGTCCGGGAGTAGTCTCGTCGTCTTGGTTAGCTTGAGGAAGATGATGATAACGCCAATGAAGTGCTGCATGATCGCGAGCTCCACCGCGCCATCACGTGTTGTGCATGCATGCAATAATAAAGGATGAAGGAGTGATTAGATGATAACTTTATCATTCGGAAAGATTGACTTGGTGTTCATGTTGCTGTCGAGGCGCCGGCTTCTTGTACGGATGATCGTTGGCGTTCTTGTGACGAGATGTCGAGGCCGATCTCTCTTCTCTCCTTCTACTTCTTCTTGCTGCGCGAGTTATGTGACCGTGGTGGCTGGATGTGGTCGATGGATTTGTGGATGTGTTGCTGCGTGGATTTGTTGTGCACGTGATGGCGGCGGCCGTGGTGGCTGGGTGTCTCTGCGTGCCGGCCAGGACGTGGTAGCTCCTATATTTATAGGACGGAAGGGCTGGACGTTGTACGCAGCCCGCCGCTGATTTCTTCCTTCTATTCTTCTTCTTGATGTCCAAGTCTGCGCAAAGAAAAGGAAACAAACGGATGCATATCTTGTTTCTTCCAGCATGCCTTTCAACAAAAATCAACGAGGTCGGTTGAGTCCTTGGTTTTCCTAATGTTTAAGCTTGCCAGTTATACGAGCACACACAGGCTGCTCCCGTGCATGTAACTTGCACCGGGTATTCGGATATGTATTTGTGCCCTTGCCGACCGGCCGTAGATACTCAAATACATACACATACGATGTATAAATACAAAACGGGTATTCGAATATGTACGCACGCGAGCTTGCCGGCCGGTCGAGACACCCGAATACATACACGTACAAAGCTAGACTACTACATCTAGCCAATGTGCATGTGGCCAGGACGTACGCATGCACACGAATTTCTTGCACCAACATTTCATGAACGTGCATGTGAAAGAATGTGGGCAGCTTGCCATTCATGATTGTGCAATGCTAAATGAATTTTGCCTTTGTATTTATAGCCTGCATAAAAATCTCATTAAAAATATATATATTATTTTATGCAATAGTGGACAAAAACTCATCAAACAAATGCCCCCTCGTCGAGTGGAGCTTGAGTGCGAGGCAAATCGAGCTCGACTCGACGAATTTTTTTTACTTTTCTTGGCGCATTATTCACATGCAGCCTAAAGACCCGGTTTGGAGTTGGACGATCGTGGGCGCCATTCTGAAGATGGTTGATTAGTAACAATGTATCTTAGTGTAGGTATGACCATCCACACTTGTGTTCTCTAGGGAGTTCGCTGGATCATATAGCAGGCATGATGCCAGACAACGAAACAACCCTATTTTGTCTTCATTCCAATGACGAAACATCATGCATTGTCCTAAAAACAAAAACCAGAATTTACCAATATCGTCGCGACCGTCTAGCTGCTACAGTGCCAGCCGACTTGATTGGAGGGTTTCACAGATTCACGCTGGCCGCACTGGCACGTGGCACTGCTCCCATGATTTCCACGTGTTGATGTAGGCGAGGCATCGGTAGACCGTCGATACCTCCCCTTCATTGAGTGAATCGCCACACCACTCACGGTGTGACAATTCTGGTGGTATGCCGGAACGCCATCAGCCTTACGAATGATTGAGGGCTTGACGTTGCCCCCATGCTTCATTGTTGTTGGAGACGGGGCCATGAGCGCAGGTGTTGCCTTATGGCGCCCATCGCGTGCGTCGGTGTAGACCATTGGTTGCCGACGTGTTGTCAGCGTTGTTATGTATGCATGGGTATTGCTGCCCCTAATCACCCATGATGTAGGTCGATGTAGTGGTTTGTCGCCGGAATGTCGTCGACGACGATAGGGAGTGTCTCTCCATGGCTGCAAAAGATGTTGGAGGAGCACAACTAGGAACACCAAAGGAAAACATGCGATAAAGAGAGGGGGAAAAGATCTGTGGGTTTTAAAATGTTGGCTTTCCCGTTATACACCAGCTATAGGCGTGATATCTGAGAAGGCTACCGAAGGACTTGTCATTGGGAACCGTCGAAAGACCTTGATGATTGCAACTCAACAACTTAAATAGCTTTGGTGTACGTGTATGAAGACGCCGTGTTTCGGGATGCTTCCGAGAGGCAACAAAAATTCATACTCTAGCCCATCATCATATTGAGGGCTGCCACAGCTCAACATGCCCCCTGCACATGCCTCATGAACCTAGAGACTTGGGTGTGATAAGTTCAGGGTAAATGGTTTTGGGTCAACGGCTTGGCAATTTTTCTTCATGCATATTGAGGGGTGGTGAACAGCTTCCTCCCGCCTTCCTTCCAGTGGGTTCCTTACTGCTTGGGACCGCTTGATTGCTTCTTGGATTGTTGGGATTTTATTTCTTGAATTTGCTTCTTGGATTTTTAGAATTTCATCTTGATTGCTCACGCGGATGATTGATTGGCCGTGGACTTCATGGACTTGTTTTGACATTCGGCTCGTACTTTTTGGGGACTCTTCTTCCAGGATTCTTCGGGACCCACCTTGGGAAATTGGAAAGAAACTGTTCACCTCTGTGGACTAGGAAAAACCCCGCTAGCACATTATCTGGGGCTTCTAGTGGCGCACACCAGGGTTGCCATGTGACTACGCACCAAACCAACTTGTGTTGGGTCAGGCAGCCCTCCATGATCTTTTCCTATAGTCTTGCCTAGAGTGCGAGCCTCTGTGAACACGAGGCATGCCAGGAAACATGAAGAGCGTAGGGTCTCAATACTCAGAAGTGCCCAAGTAATCATCTTCGCTGCCTCCGGAAGCATACACCTAGTACGTGTCGTGCATTGTGGGTGTAGGAGCCGCTTCACCTGCAAATCGACACATTGTGCCACCCTCCAACAAGTCCTAGGATAGCCGAAACTTCAATCAACAGCGTAGTGCAATAGGGGGAAGCCATTTTCTTTGTTGGACTTAGTCCGTAAAAATTGGGGAAAACTAGATATATCCACGAAATGCTAAGGAGAATGCATCATGGATCCGAAAGCCCACAGAAAAAGTTTTCCCAATGAAAAACCAAAAGAGGCAAAATTTTAAGAAAAATATTTTTTGAGGAACCTTCCATTGATTGGGGGCATTGGCCGGACTCCCTGAGAATCGACAAGCTGGTATGCTCCCCCGTCGTAGACTTGCTCAATGACGTATGGCCCTTCCCACTTTGGCTCGAACTTGCCCTTCGTCTTGTGCGTCATGACGATTGGCCGCCTGAGCACGAGAACCAACTCGCCTTTTTGGAAGACGCGTTGCTTGACGAGCTTGTCTTAAGCTCTCACCATATTCTGGCGGTAAAGCTCTAGGTTTTGTAGGGCATTAAGTCGCCCCTCTTCAAGGGCGTCGAGCTCCTGAAACCGCAGTTGTACATGTTCGTCTTGTGCGATCTCATCTTGGATAGCCATCCTCAAAGAGGGTAGCTAAACCTCCAGTGGTAGGACCACCTCACTCCCGTAAATGAGAGAAAACGGAGTCGCCTGCGTTGGGGTACGGACTGTGACACGGTACGCCCATAAGGACTTGAAGAGACGATCATGCCAGTCTCTCTGATTCCTTGTCACTGTCTTCTTGAGTATCTTGCCGAGTGTCTTGTTGAAAGCCTCGATCGCACCGTTAGCTTGAGGGTAGTAGCCGGCGGAGTAGTTCCACTTGATCTTGTACTTCTCCATGAACCTGTACATCTTGTTGGACTTGAAGGCCTTGCCGTTGTAGGAGGTGATCCGGTGAGGTATCCCAAAGCGATATATGATGTTCCGCTCTAAGTTGATGACGTTGTCACTCTTCACCTCCCGTAACGGAACAGCTTCCGCCCACTTCGAGAAGTAGTCCGTCGCGGCGAGGATGAAGCGGTGCCCCCTGGAAGATGGAGGGTCGATAGGGCTGATGACATCGATTCCCCAGGCATCGAATGGCCAAGAGGAAATGGTAGGGTGAAGAGGGACTGGCGGCCTATGCTTGAAATCACCATGAACTTGACAGTTGTGGCACGATCTAGCCACCCGAAGGCAGTCTGACATAATGCCGGGCTAGTAGTATCCTGCTAGACGTATACTATGATACATCTTGGCCCCTCCTTGGTGCCCGCCGCAGACTCCATGATGCATCTCCTGTAGGATCTTGTCGGCTTCTCTTCGGTTGACGCATCGAAGTAGGACCTCCTGCCCATGCGAACGCCTATATAGGACACCTACTTCAAAAAGGTAGAAAGGAAGTCGTCGTTGTAGTTGGCGCCTCATGACAGGATCGTCGGGGAGGCTCCCATGCTTGAAGTACTCGAGGAATGGTCGCAACCACTCGCCCTCCTCTACGGCATTTGTCATGACGGTATTGACTTCGTACTCCGCCGGGATGAGCTCCAAAACAGCCGGGAGTAGCCACCTTTCTTCCACGTTCACCTGCATTGTTTTATTATCTGGGAGCACCAACGCCGCTGCTAGTTTCGCCAAGGCATCAGCAGGTGCATTCCTACTTCGCGGGACATGGAGCACTTCAACATGTTGAAATTTTTCCATTAGATTCCGGGCCGCGGAATAGTACGGCACTAGTTCAGGCTTGCGAACCTCATAGATGTCGCTGACTTGACGAATGATGAGTTGAGAGTCTCCATAAGCCCGCAAGGAACAAACCTCCATGGAGAGCGCCAAGAGGAGGCCGAAGATGAGCACCTCGTACTCTGCTTCGTTGTTGGAGCATTCTTCTTTGAGGAGGGAAAATGAGTGATACATCACCCCTCCTTGTGGCGTCTTGAACACCAAACCTGCACCAGCTCTTCGCCTTTGGGTACCATCGGGGTCAGCGTCCATGCGGGAGGCACCGTCAAAGTAAAGCTCCCATGATGCGTCGAGGTTGACATTGAAAACCTCCTCGTCAGGGAGGTCCGTGACTAGAGGTGAGTCATCTGGAATTGGGTGCGCTGTGAGAAACTCCGCCAAGGCTTGACCCTTGATTGCTTTTTGAGGCACAAAGGTGATGTCAAACTCCATCATGATAAGTGCCCATTTTCCAAGTCACCCCATGAGCGCGGGCTGACTTAAAACGTACCTCACGGGGTCCGCCCTTGCGACGAGCTGGACTTCATGCTTCAACGTGTAATGCCTGAGCTTCTTCAAAGCAAAGATTAGGGCCAAGCACAACTTCTCTATAGAAGAGTAGTTTCGCTCAGCCCCACCATGGTGCGGCTCAAGTAATAACACGCCACCTCCTTCCCTTCATCATTGTTTTGGGCGAACAAAGCGCCTATCGAAGTAGGCTGCGCTGCAATGTATAGAATGAGTGGGCGCCCCTTCACGGGAGCTGCCAAGACAGGTGGATTAAGGAGGTACCTTTTGATTTCATCAAATCCGCGTTGGCATCCTTCATCCCACACGAACGGAGCTCCTTTCTTCATGAGGCTCCAGAAGGGCTGGATGCGTCCGGAGAGGTTGGAGATGAAACGCCTGATGTATGCTAGCTTCCCTTGCAATGACCTCAACTCTTTGAGATCTTGAGGCGGTGGCATGTCGAGGATGGCCTTGATCTTCTTAGGCTCGATCTCTATGCCTCGGTGACGAACAACAAAGTCGAGGAAGAGGCCTGACTGAACAGCAAAGGCACACTTCATCGGGTTCATCTTGAGTTGATGTTGACGTGACCGCTCGAAGACAACTCGAAGATCCTCCTGATGATGCTTGCGATCCTTGGTTTTGACTACCATGTCATCAACATAGCATTCCACCGAATGATGTATCAAATCACCAAGAATGCATGTCATGGCACGCTGGTACGTTGCGCCAACATTCTTCAGTCCAAACGGCATGACGGTGTAGTAGAAATTTCCCTTGGGGGTCCTGAAAGCGGTGTCAATGGCGTCATCGGGATCCATCTTGATCTGGTTGTAGCCCGACGAACCGTCCATGAAGGAAAGTGCGCCATGGCCTGTGGTGGAGTCGATGATGATCTCTGGGATTGGTAGAGGAAAGTCATCCTTAGGGAAAGCCCGATTTAGGTCGCGGAAGTCCTGGCGGATTCGTATCTGCCCATTCTTCTTCTCCACCGGGACAATATTGGTGACCCACCGTGGATACTTTGTCTCCTTGATGAAACCTGCGGCGATTAGCTTGACATCATCTTCAAGTTCTGGATGTAACCGTCATGGTTGCTGCTTGATCGGACGGAACCGTGGGTCAATCGCCAACTTGTGCGTAGCGACACAAGGGTCCAAACCTGGCATCTCCTTGTAACTCCAGGCGAAGCAGTCTCGGTACTCCATCAAGAAGCTTTGATAGTCCTCCCGCTCCTCTTCCATCAGCGTGGCGCTAATGAAAGTGGGGCGTGGGTCATCCTTCGTTCCAAGGTTGACTTGGACGAGATCATCGATGGTGGGTTGTCCTCCATCTTCTAACTCATGTGGTGCCGATATGGAGCTAAGTTCCTCGGCGTCACTTGGCTCACCGTTGGTAGAGTGTTGTTGATGAGGAACGGCGGACAAAGTGTCGGACTCATCGCTTGATGAGACGGACATGGCGTGGCAGTTGACTCGTGTTCCGACACTGAGCTCCTCCTCTTCATCAACAGGGACGTCGTAGGTACAACATTCCATCACATCGTGTGTCGGATCGCCAAGGACGCATGTCATGGCATGCTGATATATTGCACCTGCATTCTTCAACCCAAAAGGCATGTCATTGTTGTAGAAGTCTCCTTCTAGCATCGGTCGCCTTCTATCTTCTGGTTATCATGGTGCTTGCATGGAGCTGAGCTTCCCCTCACTGCCGGGGCGTCGAGGTTGTTGTAGCCAAGCCCAACCTTTGGTTGAGCTTTTCCTTTTTGCTTGATGAGGTCTTCCGCTTGTCTCCACCATTCCTCGCATATGGCGGGTGGTGAAGGCATCCTGTTGTTCTGCCCAAGAGTGATTCCGACCTTCTCCAACAAACGAACCATCTTGGGCTCCGCCTTCATTGTCGGTAGTACCTCCTCTGGGTCACTACAAGTTTGGGGAAATTCAAATACAAAATCACATTGTTTTACCTGCAGGACTTTGTAGGAAATGGTCTGGACTCTAGATCCGGACAAACTGGGGATTGCCCAAACCTCCAATGGGGAAGTCACTGAGATATAGAGCGACGGGGGTTGTACGCCTTGAGCTCCCCTTGCGACTTCCTCCACTTCTTTTATTCTTCTTCTATCGGCAATTGGTACGTGCGCAGGCTCTTCCCTCCGGGGGTTGCGTGCCTGTAGCGTGATGGGTGGTGGCGCATCATTGTCGCCTGTTAGCGTCCTGGAGCCTTCCTGGGCACCTGCAGAGCTTCCAAGTGTTAAACAAATGGGCTCTTGGCGTGCCAAAGTTGATGAAGAAGTGGTAGCCTCTTGAGAAATTGTCGTGGCCGACCTCAGCGTGATTGGTGTTGACGTCGGGAACCTTGCCTTCAACAGTAATGGGGCCACTGGACCAGGCATAGAAGATCCTATTCCACATGATGTCGAAGTAGAGCTCCCTACCTGCAATTGGGAAGAGGGGCTATAGTCGTACCGCACAGATGAAGATGGCCTCCTATGGACTTGGCCCCTGTAGGTCCGAGGGGAGGAACCCTTTGCATCGGCGGGTGAGATCAGCATGATGGGGAGCTTCATCTCGGCTACTGGCCCTAAACCTGGTTTGGTCAAAAGATCCACCGGAGGTGTTGTGCGCCCCAACTGCTGGTCGCTGTCTACAATGGGGAAATAGTACTTCGCATTTGCATGGCGAGACTCCTGCATAGTATAAGGAGATATGTTGTCGATGATGCGCTTTTGTGTACCGCTGGCGTCGAGGAACTTCAAGCATTGATGGAGGGTGGATGGAACGACACGGTACTTGTGGATCCACGATCTTCCTAGAAGGGCAGAGTAGGAGGTATTCGCCTCGATGACGAAGAATCGCACCTTGAAGCTAAAAGTTGACATCTGGATCTTCAATGTAAAGGCACCTAGCGTAGGCTTCCCTTGGTTGTCGAAGCCGCAGATCATCACGTCAGTAGCCTCCAAGTCTTCCACCGTAAAACCTACCCGCGTCAAACTCCGAAGAGGGAGAATGTTCACGGTAGACCCTTGGTCTATGAGGATCCTGCGAAGATGTGCAACACTAATATTACCTTCCACATACAATGGCCGGTTGTGGTCACCATCATATATGAGCTTATCATCCTCGTCGAACGTGATCTCGTTCATGAACAAGGGGCTGGAGCAAAGACGGTGTTTCGCCATGGACACCTTGTAGAGTTCCGGAGCTTGGAGCGCCTTGATAATGGCTTCGCGAAGGTCAGGCACCATCATGAGCGCATCGTGCACACTCAAAAGTGCAGGGATCCGCTTGAGGTGGGCGATGATGTCGTAGTCGACGTCACGTGCCTTCATCTTCTCTTGCCCTTGGTGTTCAGATTCCTCCTCCTGCACAGGCACCTCCTTTGGGGCGGTTGGCTTGATCTTTAGTGGTTCAGGTAGGACTTTGCCCCCACGCAGGTTCATGTTCACCTCTTCCAATGGCACTTCCTTTGTCGCCTCTTCGGTGTGGAGGATAACTTGCTCTTTAGGAGTAAACACATCTTCGGAAGGGGTGTCGCTGTAGTCATGGATGATGTTGCAACTCTTTATGCTTGGTGATTGGGATGAGCTGGCTCCTTCTTGAACTTTCTCCCCCTCCTTTGCTGGTGCTTGCCCCCAGCTGGGTGGCAAGAACTGCGCCAAGGTTGGTAGCACATGCCCCCGTCGAGGAAAAGGCTCGTCTCCCTCTGACATAGGGACAAATATTGATGGAGGTCGGCGTTGACTTGGATCGAACTGCCTTAGAATTCTTGGGGGAGCTCGTTCTGGCAAAGCCGAGCGAGGATGTCGGGGTGGAAACCTCCTTGTGTACGGTCTTCGGTGCACCATCCTCCAAGGCTCCTCCCCGGGAATGGTTGGGGTCACCTGTGGCCGAAAGGGAGATACCAGCGTCTTGGAGAGGACAAGGTTGGATAGCTGGTCTTCAACTTGGGCCAGTGGCACCCATGTTTCTTCGAGCTTCGTGTCTTCACTTGGCGGAGATGGTAACTTCATGCTCACCATGTTTACTGCATGGTAATCTGGGTTGATAGCTTCTGGGTCGAGGTTGATCCTCCTCTCATTAATGGCTCTTTGGAGCCATTCTTTGAACACGACACAATCTTCAATGACATGTCCCACATACCTGTGATATGGGCAAAATAAAGGATTATCTGTCATCCTCACCTGATCAGGCCTCCGAGGCTCTGGTAAGCTCAAGGCTCGATGTTCCATCAAATGGTCGAACATGTCCTTGATGAGCTCCCGACGGAAGACGTACTGCTTCTTGAGGAGCTCCTGCATCGACGGGCGTTGCCTCCCTCCAGCTTGTTCGCCTCTTGCACCCAAGATGGGCACATGGCCTTGCGGTGCAGACGAGAAGACCTTGGTGGTGTTCGTTTCAGCTGGTGCCTTCGCCCTGCTACCGTTGTTGATTTGCTTGGACGTTGAGGCGAAGCGCTTGGCGGGATCAAATGCACTGGCATTCTTATAGAGCTCCATTATCTATGGTGATTTCTCAAACTCAAGTTTCGTGGCCGCTACTGGTGTGCTGAGCGCACTAAAAGTTCTAGGCTCATGCCGAGAGACTTCAAGTGACCAATGTTGCTGCATCCCATGGATGCACATCTCAATGGCATCCTCGAGGTGCATCTCCCTGGCGAGACGCACATAACTATTGCGGAAGCGGATGATGTAGTCATCAATGGACTCATCTCGTCGTTGTCGGACTTGTGCCAGCTCGACAATCGAGAAGTCCTTCTTCATGGCAACGAAGTGCTTCTTGAAAACCTCTTTCATGGCCACCCAACTCCCAATGGACCCAACCGGTAAACGGCTGTACCAATGGAAGGCGGGCCCGGTTAATGACCCTGAAAATTGGCGAAGGAGAAGTGATGGGTTGTTTGCTGTGTCGCCGCATGCCGCCTTGAAGTACGCCAAGTGCTCCCTTGCATCACTGGTTCCATCAAATTGACGGAACTTTGGTGGGTGCCACCCTGCGGGATACGCCATCATGTCATGCCACGCCTCGTAAGGCTTCTCCAGCTCACTCTTGGAGGTACGAGGGGCTTGATCTATCGCCATTTGCTTCAACTTCTTGTCCACCATATCCCCGACCATGTCGTGGTAGTCCTTCAGCATAACCGCGCGTGGTACTGCGTTGGTAGAACCAGCAGGGCTAACCCAAGGCCGAGCTTGTGTGTTGGGGTCATGTTGAGGCACATCATTTAAGGGCACCCTAGCAGGAGGTCCCACCTTGAGTTCCTCCTCTTGCGGATCCACCACTCGCTGCAGCACGCCTTGTGGAGGAACGCCTTGGTTGTTCATCATGAGCTCAATGAACTGGTCAAGCTTTGACGCCAACTGGTCAATCGTCTGGCGCTGGCTTTTGACTTCTTCTTCTAGAGACACTTCTTGTGGTGCTACTTTGTTTACAGCACTTGGGCCCTGGGTGCCATCAACGGGTGGCTTGGCAGCAGGATCCTTATCCACAAGGCTATCACCATGATTCACCATGCGAACGGGCGCGGTGCGGAGGTCTTCATCGCCTCCCTCGTAATCTGACAAAACCGATGAAGCTAGTTTATGGTAACGAGGGGAGTGCGGGCGACTCTCCAACGATGACGAGGAAGATTAATCGGAGAAGCCTTCATCATCATCAAGGTTATCTTGGCGTTCTCCATCTCTAGGAAACCCATCCGTCATGCCTTGACGGGCGATGGATTTTAATCTTGTGTTGGCCCCTGGCCGGTCTGCAACTTCTCGTCGTCCTTCAAGGTCTTGCGGAAGCCTTGATGTAATGTCAGTGTAGTGACGCTTGTATATATCTTCATTTTGTGAAGTGCTCCCTGCACCTAATGAGCCTTTCCCTGTTGTCACAGGAAGACACGTGGCCCTGGATCTTGCAACTTCTTGCGACGTCGATGAGCTCGTCTTGGCATCCCCCTCTGCACAACTGAGCCATGCACGAACAAGGCCAAGGCGTGGTAGGAAGGTCCTCTGGAAGTCTGCCTTTGGGTTCGGCGCAATCTCTTCTTCAGAAGGATAGTCGAACTCCTCGGTGATGGCAGGAGGTCGCCATCCATTACTTGACCCTTCACTTGGCTGCACTCCAAGAGTACCGCACAAGGCAAGGTTCTTCTCAGTGGATTCCTTCGCTTTTTCAGCCTCCTGCTGAGCCTGGGCTTCTCCATCTTGGTCCATCCTTTCAGAGGGAACAAGAGGAAACTCCATGGGAAGTGTTGCTTCTTGTGGGAGGGCAGCGTTGGCTGTACCATCGGAAGCTACTTTGTTGTTGGAGGAGAACGTAAGCTTGGCTTCTTCAACGCCTTCCATCGGTGTGGCCGTCGGCGCTGGCATCTTCTGATTCTCTAGTGGGGGTGTTGGTGCAGTCGCCTTCACACGTTCATCATTCTTCTGGGGAAGGGATGAAGAAGGAACCACCTTGCTCCCTTGCTCAGTGCTTCTCGTGGATGTCTTGCATCGTTTCGGCGCCAACCGGCTGAGCAGGTAGCTATAACGCTCATGCCGCTCCAAGTCGGGGGAGATGCGAAACTTGATACTGTCATTTTCTTGAACAACCCCACCATCGGGTCGTAAACATACCTGAGTGTGTCGAAGGACTAAGTCCTCAAGTTCTTTATAAAGAACATGACGGTTTCGCTGACGCCTCTCACGCTTGCGCTGGTTCTCCGTTGGAAAGATACCATCCCTTTGTACATGTGGCGTGCGTAGGAGTGCTGGTGCAGGGCGCCTCATGGAGGATGAAGTCCTGTCCGTCATCGCTTGCAGCTGTGGCCGATCTCCCCGCCTAGGAGGTGATGAAGGTCGTGGTAGAAGTGTCCATCGCAAAGGTTCCTGTGGTGGCCACTGTTGAGTGGGCCGAGGGTCCCTCTCATCGTCTTGATGTCCCCGCCTGGGAGGTGACGAAGGTCGTGGTGGAAGTGCCTGTCGCAAAGGTTCCCGTGGTTGCCACTGTTGAGTGGGCCGGGGGTCCCTCTCATCGTCTTGATGTCTTGACCATCGGTTCCAACATGGAGGCATGTTGGGATATCTCCCTTGTGGGAAGTGTCGAGTTGGTGAAGGTTATCGCCGAGGCACCAAAGTCTGGCGCTCATATTGAGGACGATGGCTTGGGGCTTGACGCCTCATCCTTCCTGCAGCTTGAGCCGACGATGCACTTGGTGCCGTTGGATCTTGGAGCCTTCTCTGGATATTGTTCATCTGCTCTTGGAGTTGGCGAAATTCTCGCCGTAGGTCGTCGTCCCGTGGAGCGGGTGCTTCATGCCGAAGGGTGGAAAACCTGTTGTTGTTCGGGAGAGACCTTCCGTCGACCGCCGAGTTGTGGAGACACGGTGCCCATGCACCCCTTCGAGTGTCGCCAATGTTGAGGGAGACAGTAGGGCCTGGTAGAACGGGCTCTTTGCGTGAGCGCCGCTTCTAGAACTCCTTCATGATGGTGTGTCTCACCAATTCCTTGACCTTGCATGGCTCGTATGCCCAATCATCAGGGAACAAGTCATACGGAGGGGTTAAGGTGCTTCGGTAAGTGAACACCTTATCAGCTAGGTCCATGGCGCCGAGGGACCAATCCTCCTCCGGCACCGTGCTCTGAGCGATGTGGGAGGCTATCTGTTGGTGGAGTAACTGTACCTTGCAGTACTTCCTCCTGTAGTTGCGTAGGGGATGAGGGCTATTCGACAAACAAGCGTTGGCCATGAGCCTACGCAAATTATGGGACATGGCCTCCAAACCCTCGAGAAGCTCTACCTCAGTGCGCCGCGGAGTTGGTTTCAGCGGCTCTGAATGCGTAGTCGTGGTAGGGGTGTGGAGGGACACCGCACTAGACCGCCTGTTGGCAGCTCTGGTGCGGAGGCGTTAAGCTGCCTCCACATCACCTTTCATATCCGCCCTCGTCGATTCCTTCAACAGGGCGCGCGCCTCAAGCATTAGCTCGCGACGCTTCTTCTTCATCCTGGCAGCCTCCCGCCTTAGTGCCTTCTTCGACTGCATAGTTTGAAACTGCGCAGGATCCTGGGCTTGATGGATGTAGACCTTCTCGCCAAGCTCTATGACGACCATGGGCGGCATTGATCCAAATTGGATCATCACCGGTTCCGAGTTGCTGTCACGGGACAGTCCACCTGCATGAAAGGGATCTTGATGAGCGGAAATCCTCGCTTTCGCCTTGTCATGCAGCATGTTGTGCAGGTTGGGAGACGAGCGAAGACGATTCAGACGACCACAATGAAGCGAAGATGGGAGGAAAACTAGGTCCCACCGGGCGTGCCAATTTGTTTGACACGAGAAAAATCTTATAAGCACTCCGAGAAGAAGAGAAGAGGAGTATGGATTTCTCTCATGCGCCGGGGAAAAGAAAAATGCGGGCGTGCCAGTGTACCATAGTACACAAAGAAAAGTGATACGGGAAACAAGTATTTCATTTATCTCTTTGGATGAAAAAAATTACAAGGTCCCATAAAAAATGGTCGCGCTCCGTGGCCTAGTAGCGCGGCCTGCCTGACTATGGCGATGTGCGGTCTCCTGGTTCCCGGGGCCTCGAAAAGCTCCCGGTTAATTACTCCCGTGGGTTGCTCCGCGAGATACCTCCGATTAAGCTGTGTGGTCGTCTTCGTCGTCTTCGCTTCGCATTCTCCATGCATGATGATGATGGTGTGAGTTGTGGGCGGCGGCAAAGCTCGTGTCCTCGTCGGTACACATGCCGCTCAAAACATGGCTTTGTGCTAGCCATGTTTGCCCTCGCCGTCGCGCCTCGTCGGTCTTGACAGCGTCGATGTAGTTGGTGTTGAAGTTGCATGGGTCCTGCTCAGCTCGGACTTCCTGACGATGCAGTGGCTTCGTCGGGTATGCAAGGGGTTGCCTCACGGGAGTAATATTTTGTGGAGACCAGCGTTGATGTAAAACCAACGCTCGCTCGTATCGGCAATGCCGGTGTGGTTAATGCCTTGTCTCGGCTGGACGCTGTGTTTACGACAGTCCTTCAAGACAAGGGCACCGCCTCACAGGGCCATCGGGAGTTAGTGTTGGTGAAGTCACGTCGCCTCCTCGCCATCACGCCTCGTCTTCATGGGCTTCGTGTCGAAAATAGCACCATGTAGTGGTAAGGGTTGGTGAATCCACGTCATTGCGTAGCACCATCTTCTATTCATCGCGGGCTCCATGTTGCGGGCAGCACCGAGGGCGTGTGTCATCTTCATGGCTCTGGGTCACGGGCTCCATCTTGACGAGGTAGACATTGGTGGTGTCCTCCTTGCGAGCTCCACACCACGATCCTTCGCGGTACCGGGTTGATGTTGTTGGCATTGGCGTCATCTTGGCAAACTCTGGGGTGCCATCCACCGCGGCACGGCAGCGGCATCCTTGCTAGCTCCACGCCTCTGTCCTCCATGGCACCAGCTTGATGATATTGGCGTTGGTGTCGTCTTGGTGAGCCCCGTGCCGCTATCCACCGCGGCACGGCGACGCCATCGTTGCGAGCCTCCACGCCTTTGTCCTCCATGGCACCGGCTTGATGAAGAAGAAGACATGCGTCGTCCTAGCGAGCTCCATCTCGCCTTCCTCCGCGGCACACGGCGCAATCCCTGCGAGCTCCACGCCTCCGGGCTCCAGCTTGACGAAGTAGACGTCGGCGGCATCCCCAACGGGCGCCACGCCTCCGTCCTCTCCTTCTTGCGAGCTCCCCGGCACGATCCTTGCGGCACCAGGTTGATGATGTTGAGATTGGCGTCATCTTGGCGAACTCCGTGGCGCCATCCACCATGGCTTGGCGGCGGCATCCTCCCAAGCATCCACGCCTTTGTCCTCCATGGCGCCGGCTTGATGAAGTTGACATTGGTGTCATCTTGGCAAACTCCGCGCAGCGATCCACTGCGGCACGACGGCGGCAACCTCCGCGGCACACGGCGGAATCCTTACGAGCTCCGCGCCTCCAGGACTCCAGCTTGATGAAGTAGACGTCGTTGGCCTCATCACCAAGGGTAGCCAGCACAAAGGAGGCCAACGGACTGCACGCCGGTAGCCCCATCGATGCGTCCTCGTCTTCCATGCCTTGGTGAAGTCCGGGAGTAGCCTCGTCGTCTTGGTTAGCTTGAGGAAGATGATGATAACGCTAACGAAGTGCTGCATGATCGCGAGCTCCATCGCGCCACCACGTGTTGTGCATGCATGCAATAATAAAGGATGAAGGAGTGATTAGATGATAACTTTACCGTTCGGGAAGATCGACTAGTCAGCTAGATGGAAATGCCGTGATGGCTTACACTAGTATTGCTCAGTTTATATACATCAAGTACAGGTTCAGTTACAGCTCAAGCGATGGTGGATAATTAAGAGAAAGGTCTCTAGACCTTCCACATTCTAGCACTAATCTATAATGATGATAATAGGCAGCACTAACTGAATCCAAAGGATGTGTTGCTTAACATTCCCCCGCAATCTTAACCTGTGCTAAGGTTTAGATTGGAACGTAATCGAGTAAGCATAACCTTAGTGAGAGGCTTGGTGAATGCATCAGCTACTTGATCTGCTGAAGAAATAAATTTGACCTCCAAAGCACCCATGGCTACCTTCTCTCTCACAAAATGAAAATCAACTTCGATGTGTTTCGTGCGGGCATGGAACACCGGGTTCACCGTGAGATATGTTGCGCCGAGGTTGTCACACCACAAGACGGGCGCACGAGGGTGAGGAACACGTAGTTCCTTTAATAATGATTGTATCCAGGTTGCTTCAGCCGTACCATTTGCCAAAGCTTTGTATTCCGCTTCTGTCGATGATCTAGACACGGTCGGCTGCTTGCGTGCACTCCATGAAATAAGATTCGGACCGAAGAAAATTGCAAACCCGCTAGTAGAACGCCTATCATCGCTACAGCCAGCCTAATCCGCATCCGTGAACACACTCAATAGAGTTGAAGGCGAGCGCCGAATATTTAAGCCGGTCGACACCGTCCCTTTCACAAACCAAAGTATTCTCTTCACTGCTTCCCAATGAATATCAGTCGGACAGGATAAGTACTGACACACCTTATTAACGGCGAATGAGAGATCAGGCCATGTTAAGGTCAAGTATTCGAGAGCGCCAACCATGCTTTTGTAACGAAAAGCTTCATCTTCGGACAGTCGATGACCAGATTCCCGACTAAGCTTCTGATGAGTGCACATCGGTGTTGAGACTGGTTTGCAATTCGCCATGTCTGTACGCTGTAAAAGATCAAGAGCATACTTCTTCTGATTAAGAGTGATTCCCCCAGAATTGCGAAGCACCTCAATGCCCAGAAAATAATTAAGAGAGCCAAGATCTTTCACAGGAAATGTGACGAAGAGGTGCTGAAGAAGTCGTGTCATGGCCGATGATGAAGAACTCACAATGACTATATCATCAACATAAACCAGCATGTATATGGTGACACCACCGCGTGCAAAAATGAACAAAGATGTGTCAGCTGCTGAAGGATAGAAACCAAGCTGCTGAAGACGTTCACTCAGTCGGGCGTACCAGGCACGAGGGGACTGTTTCAGGCCATATAAAGCTTTATGCAACTTGCACACATAATCTGGACGCGAGGGATCCTGGAAGCCGGGTGGCTGCTGCATATAACCTTCTTCAGTGAGAATACCATGCAGGAATGCATTGCTAATGTCAACCTGACGAAGCTGCCATCCATGGGAAACTGCAAGACAGAGCACGAGTCGCACGGTTGCAGGCTTAACCACAGGTGAGAAGGTGTCGGAGTAGTCAATTCCGTACTGTTGTGTGAACCCGCGTGCGACTAGACGAGCTTTGAACTTGTCGAGAGAACCATCAGACTTGTGCTTCACCTTGAAAATCCATTTGCATCCAATAACATTTTTTCTGGGCAGCCGTGGAACTAAAGTCCATGTCTTGTTCTGCTGAAGAGCAGAGAACTCGGCCTCCATGGCGGGGCGCCATTGTTCATCCTGGAGTGCGTCACGGTACGTGTGTGGCTCAGCATGAAAGGCCCGACGCCGAGGATCATAGCGCACGGTGCCATCCGTGGGTACCAGCGTCTTCATGACGTTATTTCGGAGACGCGTTATCATCGGATGTGAAGTGCCTGTGGCAGGAGCAGCTGGCGGACGCTGCTCCAGAGTTGGAGCAGCAGGAGGCTCCTGTTTGCTCGGCGAAGTCGGAGACGCTAGGGACGCCGTGCCAGGAGAGCTCGTGTCTGGGCCAGGCGAGGTGCAAGACTCGGCTGTAGACGAGGCTGGAGTCTGCGACCCGCTTGGAAGGACGGGGGACGTCGGAGCTGGCCCGTCTGCATGGCGACGATGCGGTGTGCATGGCGACATAGAGCCAGAGGACGTCGAGTCGCTGGAACCTGCATGCACATCAGAAGGACTTGACGACGCATTAGAAAGCAAGGTTAAATCATATCTCTGCATGCGATCATCCACTACGGCCGGCTCATCTACAGGCACTACCGGAACAGGGCTCTAAGCCGACAGCCAAATATATGCCGACGGCTACCGTCGGCCTAGTCCGAGCAATGCCAACAGCTAGCTCCTGGCCGTCGGCGTACAACGGCCGTCGGGCTATCCACGTCTACGCCGACAGCAGCCGTCGGCTTATCCGCGACTACGCCTACAGCTGCCATCGGCATATATAGGCCGTCGGCATAGATGCGGGCCCGCCGACAACGGGCATCACGGCCGGCTAACGACGTCAAATCTATGCCGACGGCCGTGATGGGCGGCCGTTGGCATAGATACGGGTGACACATCACCGATCCAGAGCGCACCGACCAGGACCTATGCCGACGGCAGCCGTCGGCATATCTGACACGTCATCAATCCGCGGCTCTGTCCATCTGCCCTGGCCGCATAGTATTATTATTATTATTAAGCATACAGTATGTGTTAATAAGCATACATATAGATTGTGTTAATAAGCATACATATAATATGTGTTAATAAGCATATAGTATGTGTTAATAAGCATACATATAGTTTTTTTCTTTTTCTTCACTGTTTTCTTCATTATTATTATTTAACTAACTTACATACCGTATGTGTTAATAAGCATACATACATTATTTTTCGGTTCTGTACAGAGCGGTGTGACCCCCCTCACGAACGGTGCCGCCGCCAGCCGGCAACTGGAATGGGGAACAGCTGCATCGGGTCTATACGAAGGGGACTTTGCTCCATGTTTGTGTCGTGTTCTTTGAGTGGTTGACGTCTAGAGATGGCATGGATAGGAGGTGGAGCTGTGTCTAAATCCTTGCTATGTGACATTTAGTTTCTAAAATAGTTGTGTGAGATGTGCTCCAAAATTGGCATATGATGAGTGGTTATTTAATCATGATGATCTTGCTAAAAAAATTGAAGGACAATATTGGACACTTGACGAAATATGATTTTTATATAGTTTAAAGTGTCAATGCTTAACCTATTTTTTTGCACTTGGTCGAATTAACAGGATTTGTGGTGTTCCATCTTCGTGGAGTGACGTCGACGTTGGAGGTGTTGGTCCACGATCGTCCCTCCTTTGATCGACTACATCCTCTACATCGGAGGGTGAGCAACAATTCCATGACCTCGTCCACTTTTTTTCCATGTCACTAGATTAAATTTCCGCATCAAGTCGCGTAACCTAGGTCTCCCGTCCGAAAGGGTTGCATCGATAAATATGCATTCAATTGCATATTTATCACCGCAGCTCTTTCGGATTGTCCAGCGCTTTCCACGGACAGCCCGAGGATGTGTAGATTGGATACGTTGTTCATGCTCTACCCCGTTTCGAGACAGGATTTCGGCGGCGCCTCCCTGTTGTTCTCCGGATGCACATTCTCTCGGCATTTTGCCGAGACGTGTATTTGGAGAACAGCGGGGAGGTGCTGCCGAAATTTTGTCTCGGAATGGGGTAGAGCATGGACAACGTACTCAATCTACACATTCTCGGGTGGGATTAGGACCCATCTTTACCTATTAGAGATGTAGGTGGATTAAATGTCGATTCTCGTCAACCTTGTAAAAAATAAAATATTGATGACGGCAAGACCGAGGAGCACCTGGGGTCTTACATTCATCACTATCAGGAGTTGCATCCGGATGTTCCTGTTGCTCAGGTCGCCCAGTCTCAGATCGACGACATGGCGGTGGTGGCCATCCAGGGGAAGAAGAATGGCTGGTATCCGTGTTTCGACGGCTTGATCACTCCTTCGATCTCGTACACACAGCTTCGGGCTACCAACCCGAGCCAGTTAGAGAGTACGGGGCGTTCACAGACTCCCTTAGCCCGCCAGCATGCTGTAAGTACTTCCTCTTTATATTTTTCTATCTAGCATTCTAAGTTTATTTTTAGCATTGCTCACCTAGAAACAACCTAAATTATGTAGGCATATAAGGAGTTTGTCGAGCATAGGAATCTCGAGGTGCGGGAGTACCTGAAACGAGTGAAGGCAAACGATGATTACAACCATCAGATGATGACGGTTAGTTTTGCCCTCTTAAAACCAAGCTAAATTTTTGCACTTTCATTCCTTCTGATCTTCTAGTTTGCTTGTTTAACTAACATTCAGGCTATGTTGGCGTCTTGGAGTAACCGCACGAATCCACCACAAATGGGACCCCCACCACCACCTGCGGGAGAACCCCCACACGTGCCCACGTTCGATGAATGGGTGGCACTAGGCAGTGATGGTCCGGTTAGTACATTTGCCTAACTACTGGCAAACTAGTTCTCGTTCATGAAACACTATCATATCATATTTACCGTTAGAATCTTTTCTGAAACATGTAGGGGACCGATGGCTCGACTCCTGCTCTGTCGACCCCAGTCACTCCGATCTGGCAGAGTGGTGGTGGTCGCGATGGCGGTTTTGGCGGAGGTGGTGGTGGTTTTGACGGAGGAGGTGGTGGTTTTAGCGGAGGTGGTCTTGCTTGGTGATTCCGTGCATGTGGCCATCGTGCCATGCCTTTCATATTCCTACTTTTATGATGTTTCATGTCTTGCACTACTTTTATGTTCATGAACTTCCGTCGGTGATGATCTTTAGATGATGAGATGAACTTGAGTATGTTTAGATGATGATGGTGAACTTGAGTATGTTTATATGAACTTGAGTATGTTTACATGATGAATTGTCATATTTCTGCATAATTTTATATTGTTCTGTTTTGAAATGCTGTCAAATGAATTGGAAAAGAGAAAACAGGGGAAAAAAACTATGCCTACGGCAAAGCCGTCGGCATATATACGCCCAGGAGTTACCAGGGCTTGCCACGTGGCACATCTATGCCTACAGCAAAGCCGTAGGCATAGCTGAAAATCTATGCCGACGGCTTTTCCGTAGGCATAGCCCTGCTGCCAGGAGGAACCAGGAGATGACACGTGGTAGAGATATGCCTACGGCAAAGCCGTCGGCATAGATTCATCTATGCCTACGGCTTTTCTGTAGGCATAGCCCTACCACCAGGAGTACCACGGGTTGCCACGTGGCAGAGGTATGCCGACGGCTTTGCCGTCGACATAGCTCTGCAACGTGGCATTGCGTGATTCGTCAGCGCTTTTGACGGCGCCGTCCGTTGCCGTCAGACGAAAAACACTGCCGACGGCTATACTATGCCGACGGCTGACGTCAGGCCGTCGGCATAGGCCCCTATGCCGACGGCTATACTATGCCGACGGTCTGACAAGACTATGCTGACGACATCTACGCCGACGGGCCTATGCCGACGGCAACCGTAGGCATAGATCTATGTCGACGGCCTAGGGGCCTATGCCGACGGCCCGTGGCCGTAGGCATAGTCCGCGAGTCCGGTAGTGAGGAAAAACTGAAGGAGGTGTAGGAAGAATGGGTGTGGTGGTGGGAGTAGTGGAAGATGCGGCTGCAAAAGGAAAAAATTCTTCATCAAAAACAACGTCGCGGGAAATATAAATACGGCCAGTTGATCGATCAAGGCACTTGTAGCCTTTGTGCATAGAGCTATAGCCCAAGAATACGCACTGTTGGGAACAAAAATCGAGTTTACGATTATTGTATGGGCGGAGGTTCGGCCAGCATGCACATCCAAAGGCACGGAGAAAAGTATAATCTGGTTTCTTGTTAAGAAGACACGTGAGTGGCGCGGTGTTTTGAAGAACACGAGTTGGCATGCGATTAATTAAATAGCAAGCGGTAATGAAGGCTTCGTCTCAAAAGCGGATTGGGAGAGAGGAATGAGCGAGGAGTGTGCTGTCGGTTTCAACGATATGGCGATGCTTGCGTTCAGCGATGCCATTTTGTTGTGAGGTGTGTGGGCAGGATACACGATGAGTAATGCCTTCCCCCTGAAAATATCTAGATAGGCGATGGTACTCCCCACCCCAATCAGACTGGACAGTTTTGATTTTGGTATTAAGCAAGCGCTCAACATGTTTTTGGAAGGTGTAAAATGCTTGCTCGACATCGGATTTTCTCTTGAGAAGATAAATCCATGTGAAACGACTAAAGTCATCCAAAAAACTCACATAATATTTGAAGCCTCCAACAGAGGTAATAGCAGGTCCCCAAACATCAGAATGAATAATTTCAAGCGGAGCATGAGTAACATGACTCGAATCTCGAAAAGGTAATTGATGGACCTTAGCTCATTGGTAAGCATCACAAACATTATTAGACTCGATCGAAGGTGCACAAGCAAATTTATTTGACCTAAGAACTGACTCAACGACACTTTTGGATGGGTGGCCTAATCTTCGATGCCAAAGATCCGAGGAGAGCTTGACACCGGAGAAGGCGCGATGACCAGACACGATAGGTGAGGACTTGAAGCTTGGCACCGGATAAAGACCTTCACGACATCTACCGCGAAGAAGAACCTTCCTTGTTGCTCGGTCCTTTAGATAAAACAAGTGAGGATGAAATTCAGCGAAAGCATCATTGTCAGAGACTAACTTGTGCACGGATAGCAAGTGTTTGTTTACACGAGGAACATGCAAAATGTTGCGAAGATAAAGAGGTTTGAACGAGCCGGAAATAGTGGAATGACCAACATGTGAGATAGACAAACCTGCCCCATTGGCGACGTGCACCTTGTCCTTGCCACCGTAGCGCTCATGGACGGTTAGGCGGGCGAGATCGTTCGTCAGGTGGTCGGTGGCACCAGTGTCCGCGTACCAATCCATGTCCATGGAGTAGGAGCCGGTGTTGGCGACGTTGCTGGAGCGCTCGCGGTGCTCCTCCGACTGGTACGCGTGGTTGAAGCGATTGCGATAGTGAAGCGCGTCATGGCCGAACTTGCCAGACACCTGACACTTCAGGTTGGAGCGCCCATTGCCGCGACCACGCCCGCCACGACCACGAGCTTGTCCGCCTTGCCCGCCACGTGCACCGCTGCCACGTGCTGCAGCGTTGGCAGAGGGATGGATCTCTCCAGTTGAGTTCTGCTGCTCAAGACGAATTTCAGCGCTGAGAAGAAATGCATAAAAGCTGCTGAGGCTCACGGGGTCATCACGTGCCGTGATCGACGCAACAAGAGGCTCGAACTCGGAGCCCAGCCCAGCGAGCATGTACCCAAGCACCTCGTCATCAAATAGGGGCTTGCCGATGGAGGCCATGGCATCAGCGAACCCCTTCATCTTGCGATAGTATTCCGACGCAGAGAGGTCGTTCTTCTTCAGATTAGAGAGCTGGTACCTTAGTTGCATAACACGAGCTCGATTTTGTGAAGCAAACATGTCATGAAGAGCAGTCCAAACTGCAGCAGAGGTTGTCAACTGTGTCATCTGACCAAGAATATCCTCAGTCATGGATCCTAGGAGAGCAATCATCACGAGCTGGTCTTGCTGGTACCAGTGAAGGAACTCCGGGTTGGCCACCTCGACGGCTGCCTCACCGGTTCCTTGCATGATGGTGTGCAGTGGTGCTTCCACGGTGCCGGCGACATAGCCATACAGGCCGTTTGCGGCAAGGGCAAGAACGGCCTGGGTCTTCCATAGCAGGAAGTTATCCCGTGTGAGACGGATCGTGATGAGGTTGGCGAGTGACGTGATAGAGATCGGAGCTGAAGAGCTGGAGCCGGCAGCGGCGGTGCCGGCCATGGGGATAGGATCTTTTTGCTATGTATACCAAGTCAGCTAGATGGAAATGCCGTGATGGCTTACACTAGTATTGCTCAGTTTATATACATCAAGTACAGGTTCAGTTACAGCTCAAGCGATGGTGGATAATTAAGAAAAAGGTCTCTAGACCTTCCACATTCTAGCACTAAGCTATAATGATCATAATAGGCAGCACTAACTGAATTCAAAGGATGCGTTGCTTAACACGACTTGGTGTTCATGTTGCTGTCGAGGCGCCGGCTTCTTGTACGGATGATCCTCGGCGTTCTTGTGACGAGATGTCGAGGCCGATCTCTCTTCTCTCCTTCTACTTCTTCTTGCTGCGCGAGTTATGTGACCGTGGTGGCTGGATGTGGTCGATGGATTTGTGGATGTGTTGTTGCGTGGATTTGTTGTGCACGTGATGGCGGCGGCCGTGGTGGCTGGGTGTCTCTGCGTGCCGGCTAGGACGTGGTAGCTCCTGTATTTATAGGACGGGAGGGCTGGACGTTGTACGCAGCCCGCCGCTGATTTCTTCCTTCTATTCTTCTTCTTGATGTCCAAGTCCGCGCAAAAAAAAAGGAAACAAACCGATGCATACCTTGTTTCTTCCAGCATGCCTTTCAACAAAAATCAACGAGATCGGTTGAGTCTTTGGTTTTCCTAATGTTGAAGCTTGCCAATTATGCGAGCACACACCGGCTGCTCCCGTGCATGTAACTTGCACCGGGTATTCGGATATGTATTTGTGCCCTTGCCGACCGGCCGTAGATACTCAAATACATACACATATGATGTATAAATACAAAATGGGTATTCGGATATGTACGCACACGAGCTTGCCGGCCGGTCGAGACACCCGAATACATACACGTACAAAGCTAGACTACTACATCTAGCCAATGTGCATGTGGCCAGGACGTACGCATGCACACGAATTTCTTGCACCAACATTTCATGCACGTGCATGTGAAAGAACGTGGGCAGCTTGCCATTCATGATTGTGCCATGCTAAATGAATTTTGCCTTTGTATTTATAGCCTGCATAAAAATCTCATTAAAAATATATATATATATATGTATTATTTTATGCAACAGTGGACAAAAACTCATCAAACAACAATTTTGTGTTGGTTACTCGTATTCCTCAGCTTTCCATTTATGCATGTCTTTTGTGTACACAACTATTTGCACTTTATGAAGTTGTCCTGGATTGTGTCATATGTAAAATCTTATATCATGAGGAATGGCTTAAATTCTTAAATACACTTTCTGCCATTAGGTGTATTTGCTATGTGTATTTAACTTGCTTATCCCGTGATCAATCTAAGAAAAAGTAGCTCATTCCATAGTCTCACTTTCCCATACATGTAAGGTAATCTATGTAAGATTTGTTATTACATATCATTTTTTTAGGCCTGTGTTGCTAATACTAAGTAATAGGTTTACATATATAGATGCAAAAGGGGGTGAAGAAACCAGTATTTTGCCAGCTCATGTGGCCAAACTAGCTTTTAATGAGAGTAATGATAGAGTGGGAACACAAGTTATAGAACAGAAAGAAAAACGGTTGATGTATGCTCTTTGTTTCTATTGTGTTTTTGTTTTTTGCGATTCAATATGAGAAAATCTGTTTCAGTGACTGGTATGACACACAATGATATTTCCTAGTGTTAGTTGGACAGGAACATGGGGTGTCCGAACCCGACTCGGATTCGGGTGTCTGACTCGGCAATATAATTTTGGACACAGCAAATGACATTTGTTCTACGAACGTGTATAATATCTGATATTGATTCATACTATCGCGTCCTGCCAAAAAATGTAGGTGTCCGTGTAGAACTGCTTCTGTCTACTTTCTCTATGTATACGGCATAGCTGTGTCTGCTCTTCCTTATGATGTTCTGTGTTGACACAAGCATTATTTCCCCCCTCAGCAGAGGCTCTAGTATGGTTTAATTAGCTCTGCATTTACACTGCAGGAAACTGAGAGTGAAGATGATGGTCTTGATGTTGACGTGGGTGATGATGAGCTAGAGGAACCTGAGCATGGACATGAAGTTGATGTACCATCTGAACCTGAGGTTAAAGAATCTGCTCCAGTGCCTGTACATTCTAAAGACACAGAAAAACAACTTTCAAAGAAGGAATTGAAGAAGAAAGAGCTTGCAGAACTAGATGCTGTTCTGGCCGAGTTGGGGATTTCTGAAAATGCTACACTGGCTGACGTCACGAGTAAATGTATGTAATGTAATCATGCTATGACCTATACAAAATCGATCGATCAACCGTTCTTTATCTTCTCGTTAAATGTTTTTGTGCGTGTGTAATCTTTACTAAACTGACAAGTGTTTGATTTTGGTACTTTTCAGCTGAAAGAAAGCCTGATGGACAGAAAGGAGATGGGGATAAGAAGGGTCTTCCTGTACCATCAGAAAGCAAGACTTCGAAAAAGAAGAAACTAAGGAAGGAGAAACCATCTAAGGATTCCAAAGACCAGCCCAATGAAGTGGATTCCAGCAAGGACCATGGAGAGGCGGCCGATGATACAAAGTCTGGAGAGGAAGCTACCGCTGTAGACTTGAAGGAGAAGATGAAGAAGATAGCTGCATCGAAAAAGAAAAAATCAAGCAAGGAGGTGGATGCTGCCGCCAAGCACGCTGCGATGGAGGCCGCCGCTAGGAGTGCGAAGCTCGCTGCTGCAAAGAAGAAAGAGAAGAGCCACTACAACCAACAGCCCGTGCGATAGACCGCCTTCATCTCGAGCTTCAGTATAAGCAGCGCGCTTGTTGGATCCATTTGCATCACGTGATGCATCTTGCCTTGGCAACAAATAGTGGTGCTCTCTCTGCTTGCTTCAGATTACTTAACATGAGTATATGGACCATACCTGCTGTCATTTCCGTTGGAGCCCCATTTTCACCTCTGGTATGGAGCCAATCAACACTAGTGGTTAATGAACTTCCAGTTGTATTATCACCATGCACAGTTCATAATCGGTAAGCTAAGATTGTGCTATGTTAGTATGTTTCATCATGCATTGTCTGGATTTCTGGCTGTGGTTGGTATTCTTAGTTTCTTACCCTTGTCATTTGCACATACTCAAAACCCACCAGATGTTGCCTGGTAGGATACATCTGCTGCCTCAGATGTATTGTTCTCATCTGTGCTTTTATGCCTTATCATTTGGTCCTGGCATTGCTTTAGTTATATGTACTGAAACGATTTGGACGTGGATTACGCAAGCTTAGTGTATGCTGTCATGGATCATAGATCAAACATCTTGGAGGAAAAGTTGAACGATTCTTCATCCGACGTGCAGTAACCCAATGGCAGATTCCCTTGCTGATCGGATGAACTTTCTTTCATTGACAACTGATTAGTATGGGTTAGGAGAAACTAAAAGCAACCACACGAGTATTCATGCCACTCCCGACAAGCAATTGCACAAGAAATCCATAATATAGACTAATAACATCTCTAGCAGATCCCCTGAAACTCAAATTTGAGGAGCAAAAGTGACTTCTGAGAAAAAATGAGTCAACTAGCAATTTGAACGAAATATGAGTTTTTGATTCCCAAAATCAGCCCCACCTCTCTTAAATTTCGTCTGCCGCCGTTCAGCAGACTAAAACTCCCGCAGCTCCTCCTGCCCACCCTGACGACACTGCCCTGCTACCCGCCACCGGCCGCCCCCTTCCCCGATGAACATCCGAATGGGTGGGCCGTCCGCCACTGCACCCTTGGACACCAACGGCGGTGCTGGAGACCCACCAGCGGCTACGAATTCAGCGGCGCAAGCTCCAAAAAGGCGGCAAAAGGGGAGGAACATCGGCAGCAAAGCGTCAACGACAGACCCTCAGGCACGACCACCTTACTGACCTTGGTGCAACGGACCGACAAAAGGAATTGTTCGCCGACCGAAAAGGCGGCTGTCAACACAGCGACGATCGCAAAGAAAAAGAAGAATGCGCCTGGTCTACGTACCCTCGCCATGTCGCGGCTCCCGCAAGTGCCACCCCGCCTCCTCCTGCCACGTAGCCAACCCCTCCGCCACTGTTGTCCATCGATGGGATGAATTCGTACACTACAAGTTGCGATGGCGACATGCTCAAAAAAATGCCGATAAGGTGATTTTCTTCGCTTTCCGTTTTATAGTTTACAATTTCTTAGTATAGTGATGCATTGTCCGATATTTGTTGGTGCAATCGAGTGATCCTGAAGGTTTTGGTGATTGTTGGACAGAAACAGTGTGGGACTAATTAATGTGTTTGCTAGTGCACATAAATTTAGAATTTGGAGAAGATTGCTAAAATCTTCAAAGAACTTTGCTATAAACTTTTGAGATAGTTATCTACGCAGCAGAGAAGTTTGCTAGCTTTGAGGAGTTTGCTATCTAGACTTTTTTTCTAGTGTGATGCTTAATCGAAATTACATACGAACTAAAATGAGTGAGCAAACAAATTAAAACGTGTCTTATATACATCCGACTAAAGAAAAACTAAGAATGTCCTATATTTGTGAACAAAGAGAGTAGCATATTTCTCTTCACATTCACGCATGCCACCTCATCATATAAACATGCATTGAAAAAAGTCCAACTCAACATTCAAACATGTAGGGATCACCTTAGTAACTAAATACAATGAATTATATATATTTTTAATTTTAATTTGTATATTATTATGTATCCAAACATTCATGTCTAATATATTGCAACCGATCCCATGGCAACGCGTTGGGTATCGTCTAAGTACATGTTGCAGTCTTGTAGATTTTTCCGTATGGTTTAAATTTTAGTACGTTGTTTTCTAAACGCCACTAACATTCAGATTTAATTGACAACTGTACATATACTGATTTTTTGTTACTGTATCATACTTCTACGCAGCACGCGGCTTGCACGTGCCCGGCGAACTCCTGCGGCGCCCGGGCGCGCGCCCACGACGGCGCCGCCCCGTTGGTTCCAGCCTCCTTGTTGAGCACATACACGGCCTGCTCACCGCCGTGGCGCCCGGCGCCGATGGCGGCCACGCGGCCGTCCCCGATGGCCACGATGACCGTCGCCGCGCGCCCGTCCTCCGGTACCGGCGCCACCGCCCGCCACCCGCTGTCGCCGTCCCGCACCGCGAGGTGGCCGTCACGTAGCATGTACATGGCGCCTGCCGCGGACGGCGCGGCGCAGCACGTCCCCGGGCACGCCCCCTCGTTGACTATCCTGTCCAGCACTGGATCCCACGCCCAGGCGTCTGTGTCGAATGCCTCGCCGGTGCCGGTGAACCGGCCCTGCGCCTCCGTCGGGTACCCGCCAACCACGACGAACCTGGCGCCGACGCGGACCCCTCTTGGCTCGTCCCGCTCCAGCGCCATGTCGGGCAGCGCCGCCCACGCGTCGGCCTCGGCGTCGTATGCCGCCGCCGACCGCAGCGCGTTCTTCTCCTCGTCGTGGCCGCCGGCGACGAACACCCTTCTTCCGGTCGCCGCGCATGCGAAGAACGACCGACGCGGCCCAGGCATCGGCGCGCCGCTCCGCCACGCGCCCTCCAGGAAGTCGTACACGTGCACCGTGTCCGTCGGCGCCCACGTCTCAGGGTCCCAGCCGCCCACCACCACCAGCTTCCTCCTCTCGCCACAGGCCACGGCGGCGAGCTGGCAGAAGAGCGGGAGCCCCCGGCCGCCTGGGAGCGGGGGCAGAGTGACCCACCCTCCGTCGGCCGGGTCGTGGAGCACGAGCCGGTAGGAGTTGGAGAGGGCGGCGGACGCAGCGTACTTGCGGGCCGGGCCGGAGGCGGCGAGCGCAGGAAGGGCCTGGGCGAGGGCGAGGATTGGGCGGGCATGGCCGTTGGCCCGGCGGAGGCGGCCGTAGAGCGGCGACTCCACCTCCGCCTTCCACTGCCGCGAGGTGCGGCGCGCTGCTGGGAGCTGACGGAACCCCACCCGGAGCAGGCATTCCCGCGCCACCTCCTCCGGGAGCCCCGGAATCAGGTCACCCATCTTCGATCAACCTCAACCGATGCACAACCTTAATTCACTCACTCCTTCAAACGAAAAGAACCGATAACAATCCGCTTCTTGCTCTCTGGTTTGGAACCCTACTACGCAACGAGAATCAAGCAGTGAGTTGTGGGTTGTGGCTGCGCTGAGCTGTTTGGGGACGCGGCGGGATGGCGCGCTTTATACCGGAGAAAGCAGCATTTTTTAAATTTATTGTACAAACCAGGGGGGTTGCGCGGGAATGCGAGAGACGGTTTTTCGAGCGGCGCTCGCCATCCTGATCCCGTATCATATGCGGAAACAGCTTGCCTTCAAAAAAATTGGTCAGGATGGAGACGTCGCCCTCTCGGCCCGGTGGCGTGCGGCATTACAGTACAATGTAATTGCTCCGTCCCCAGTTTCGTGCCAGGCCGCCGGTCGCCGTCGCCGGGATCCGACCGGCCGGCTACGAAGAGTGTGGCTATTTATTTATTTTGATCTGAGAGCGTGGATATTGAAACCTCTCGGATGGCGATCTCCAGTGCAGGCAGCAGCAGAGGTATTTTGTCCGGACAGACAGAATACTGACGGTCAGGAAACGACGGCACGGAAGAGCTGTTTGCTTCGTATACACAGGTGCCGGGCAATTGTTGTTTATTCATGGAAACCGATCGCTCTCTTGTGGATTTGGGGATTACCAGAACTTATCCAGCGGCGACCGTAAGATTCTGCGGCTGCCGACCGTGGGCGAACGAGCCGCCAGCCCGCCACACATCCACGTCGCTGCTTGTGGCAATCCGCTGCGAATAGCAGCTAGCTGAAGTTCTACCGTTTCAGTCCCCGTTTGGAACGCAGATATGAAAAACAAAACAAAAAATAGGAAAACAATATGAATTGAATATCATGTTGTAAATTTATTATAGTAATGTACTCGTTTGGATGCTCAACAGTATCTTGCACGGTAATTTTGCATGGAATTGTTTCTTCAGACTAAAGAGAAGAAGAGATGACACCAGTTGTATTGGACTTCTTTTTTTCGCCAATACGCAAAGTTTGCATATCATTTCATTGATAGGTAGGAGAGAACAAGAGTAACATAGATAAGAGAGGGGGAAGTGGGAAAGAATACAACACAACATAATCTTTCCTAGCTCAAACTCCAGCCAAGGAAGGCGAGGAGACGAGACCCAGAGCACCTAGACCACGTCACAACCATCGCAAGGCACCACCGTCGCACGGCCACCGCTCCAGGACAGACCAAATCAACGTACCCCCACCTTAAGCGCCTAGAGGAGTTGGCAAGTGGGAAGCAGGGTTCGGCTGAGCAGGAGGAAGAAGACATGGATGAGGCACCGACGATGTCGTACATTGCGCCCCGGATGCCCATGCCCTGAGAAGCAGCCCAAAACCAAGCTTGGCGTCCACCATCTTCAATTCCAACACCGGAGACGCCAGGAGCAACCAAGACCGCGCCTTCAAAAAGGATACGCCGTCGGGACGCCGCCGCTGTCCGCTTTGGTGAACCAGACCTAGGGGTTTCCCCCGGTGCGCGAAGCAAGACACAGACAAAAGACCATGGCAGCGCCTTCAACAAGGACACGGCACCCGCAAGTGTCGCCACTGCCAGCAACAACAAGCTGAGCAAGGATTTCGCCTTGGTCTTTGACTGGACAATCCCAAATGCCGCCAGCTCAGGATTCGAAGACGAGGAAACCAAAACACTCGCTTGAACCACCATCGCAGGAAGGGGAGATGCACCCTTCAACAGGAGCCGCGAGAATCGCCACCACCTAGGACATCCACCATCGCCAACCTTGCTGCAGGCACCTGATCCCCCACCATCCATCGAGGGCCAGATCTGGGCAGGGGAAACCCGGAATCGCCAACACCAGTAGTATCCACAGCCAACCAAGAGGAGGCATGGCCAGGCGAGAAGCATCCACAGCCAGCCGAAAGGAGGAGGCATGGCCGGGCCACTGGGAGGAGCAGTCGGGAGGGTCAACAGCAGCTGAAGGTCGGGGCAGGGGGTGGCGCTGCGGGAGGTGGATCTTGGGGAGAGGCCACGCTGCACCAGGAAGCAGCCGGTGACAGCGGAGGGGGCAAGACACGGCCAGCGAAGTCGCCGACAGGCCGGAGGAGGAGTGCCATGGGAGCGGCGATAGACACTCGCGCAGGAGAGCCATCAGGGCGCCGCCGCGGTGGATCCGAGGGCAGGGTGGCGCCGCGCGAGGCCCCCAGCAGCCGGAGCAGGGGATCTACCGCCAGCCGAAGCGGGTGATGCGCCGCCGGGCCGCGAGCGCGCGCGGGATGGAGACCCCGCCGCCGCCACGACGACGCGGGCTTCGCCCGGAAGTGGCTACCGGCGGCGGCGAGGGGAGGGGTCGGAGATGGGGGGGCTTGTGGCGGCGCGGCGAGATACGCCGCCCGTGTCGCCTAGGGTTAGGCGACACGGGGGCCTATCGGGTGGGTTACAAAGCCGCCGTTGGCCTAGCTGCTAGTTCGTATTGGACTTCTCAAAATGAGTGAAAATATGATGTTTGAACAATTGTTTAGAATCATCCTTTTTATTGCGAAATACTCGCATAGCTTGCAAAAACGTCTTATATTATGGGACGGAGAGAGTAATTGTTTAGAATCCTCCAAAATGCTTATGAAAGAAATGTTTTTTTTTTGCCTAAGCTTATTCTAAGATCTAAATGGCATCATGCGAAAACTTTATATAAGATTATATTCCTATGTAATTTATGTGAAACCCTTTTATTCCAGTTGGAACCTCAGTTGTTGAAACGAGGTGTTTTGCAAACTACAACCATACAATTCAAGTTGTCCATTTCTTTTTTTTAAAAAGGAGGATATATCCCTGGCCTATACATCTGGGCGATGCATGCAGTCATCTTATTAATTATTCACAAAGACATTACAAAGTAATACATCAGTAAGTCTGAAGCCACCATCTTGGCAACACACCTATCGCTACTCCTATCCCCTTGATGAAGGGGTGCCAAATGTCCGAGCCGAATACCAAACAGACATCGCACCAAAGCCTAACATCTAAAGCCGATGCCCCAGCCAAGCCACAATGCCGTGACTGGGTCACAAAGTTGTCGATTTCAAATGCTAACTAGTTGCAATTATGAGTTCAGTTCCCAAACCTCATCATGTGCTTATTTCATAATGTTCGTGGATTTTCCTTTTTTGATAAAGGGAGATTTTATTATCTCAAAATGTAGCATCAAAGCGGATACAAAGCATTATGAGTAACACCCGGTCTATAACTAAGATCACACAACAAAATTCAAAAGTCCGGTGAAAATTCAAGAAATAAAACCGACAAATCAGCAACAGTAGAGTCCTATAGACCGACACTATACCTATGGCGAAGGAGGTGGTGGGTCAATCCGTAGGTCATGCTGCCATGGGTTGGTGTCAAAACCGGCGGATCTCGGGTAGGGGCCCAAGCCGTGAGTCTAAGGATCGGTGGTAACGAGGATAACAGGGACATGGTGTTTACCTAGGTTCGGGTCCTCTCAAAGGAGGTAAAACCCTACGTCCTGCCTGATTGTATTCGATGAGTATAGGGTTTACAGGAGTTGATCTACCTCGAGATCATAATGGCTAAACCCTAGTCGTCTAGCCTATGATTATTTTGATGCCCTCTGCGGACTAAACCCTCCGGTTTATTGATACGTCTCCAACGTATCTATAATTTATGAAGTATTCATGCCATTATATTATCATTCTTGGATGTTTTACAATCATTTTATAGCAATTTTATATCATTTTTTGGGACTAACCTATTGACCCAGTGCCTAGTGTCAGTTGTTATTTTTGCTTGTTTTTTACATCGCAGGAAATCAATATCAAACGAACACCAAACACCACGAAACTTTTGTGGATTTTTTATGGATCAGAAGACATCCAGTGGGCCAGGGAAGCACCTGGGGGGGTGCCCCAAGGGGGGCACAACCCACCAAGGCGCGCCTGGGGGCCCAGGCACGCCCAAGTGGGTTGTGCCCTCCTCGGTGGCCTCCCACACTATAACACCCTGGTGTAATGATGTACAGTAATCCCTGGGTTAAGTTAATCTTTTTTCTAAACAAGTGTTTGCTCATCAGTTTCTCTTGTCTCTTTCAAATTCCAGTTGAATTCAATTTCAAATTCCGAGTGAAATCCAAATTGCTCAAACATGAAAACTAAAATGTTCATCTTGTGGCAAATAATAATTTGTTAATATTGGTGGTGAACTAACATTTTTCCAAAATGTCAAAGTGCCCTAAACTAGTTAAAGCTGTGGCTAAAGCAATTAAATTAAATGCCTTTTTAATTTATAAAAATTGCAAACTTTTTCAAAAGTCTCACAATCTTTTTGTGGCAGCGCACAATAATTCTTTGAAATTTTTTGGCCAGTGGCATAATTTTGCAAAGTCAATTGTGGCTAAAAGAAAAGGCAAAAGCTGCTAGAAAAAGAAAAACAAAAACAGAAAAGGAAAAGGAAAAGAAAAGGGGTGGGAGAGCTCTTGGCCTTCCAATGGGCCTCGGACCATCCCAGCAGGCCGGCCAACTCCCCCTCCCCGTTCGCTCTCCCCTCCCTCGTGTTCCATCGACCTGGTGCACGCGACGAGCGCGCCCCCACCGCACCCGCTCGCCGGCGTCGAGGGGGATAATGTAACGCCCCGAGACCGTTGCGCCAGGTGTCTTCCAGTCATTCGCTGTCGTTGCCATGTCATTTGTTTGCGTGTCATGCATTTCATATCATGTCATCATGTGCATCGCATTTGCATATGTGTTCGTCTTATGCATCCGAGCATTTTCCCCATTGTCCGTTTTGCAATCCGGCACTCCTATGTCCTCCGACGCCCCCTTTTGCCTCTTTTCGTGAGTGGGTGTTAAACATTCTCGGAATGGACCGAGATTTTCCAAGCGGCCTTGGTTCACCACCGGTAGACCGCCTATCAAGTTTCGTGCCATTTGGACTTCGTTTGATACTCCAACGGTTAACCAGGGAACCGTAAAGGCCTCGTGTGTGTTGCAGCCCAACACACCTCCAAAGTGGCCCAAACCCCATCCAAACCCCCTCCATCCTCTCGGTCGTTTGATCACGATCGCGTGGCCGAAAACCGCACTCCATTTGGACTCTCCTAGCTCCCTCTACCTATATATATATGTGCCCCTCTCCGAAATTCGCGGTCTAACCCTAGGCTTTTCCCTCCTCGCGCCGCCGGACATGTCCATCCGCGCCGGACATGTCCGCCGGACACACTGCTCCGTCCAATAAGGTCGTGCCACATCACCCCGCCGCCTCCCTCCTCCACTCACAGCGCGCCACACGTCTTCCCCGGCCTCCCCACCGCGCCGCGGCCCACCGAGCCCGTCCGAGGCCCTCCCGGCCCGGAGCCGCCGCCGCCGTCTCCCGCGCGGGCC
>NC_041390.1:197882038-197885772 GCF_002162155.2 Triticum dicoccoides | reverse complement strand
CCGTGCCGCCCCGGCGAGCGCGCCCGGCCGCGCCGCCCCGGCGACGCCGCACCTCGCCGGCCTGGGATCCGGTCGTCATCTCCGGTCTCCTTCCTCGTCTCCGACAAGCTTATCCAGCGTTCTCCGGTGAACCTCGTGATCCGCGCCGCCCCAGATCCGGATCTGAGACTTTCTCTGTGACATTTTCAGTCACTGTTCATCGCATCATAACTCCGCATTCGTAGCTCCGTTTTGGGCGTGCCTTATATCAAAATGTTCATAATGATGTGCTCTTCATTTCATTCCATTGCACCATGCTTGTTTGAGTCCATCTTGATGCCCTAATGGCTGTTGCAAGAGTGCTATAAAATGTTAGTTCTTGTTTTTTAACAGATTATGAGCATTTGTCATTTTTCCCATGATTATTGTGTGTTGCATATGGGCATGAGCTCTACATGTGTTTTGGGCTATGCCATGCCATCTTTCCAGAGGTGTAGGCCATGTATTTTTGTGATCAATGTGATGACTAGCACAAGCATGCAAAGTGGTTGTCGTGATATTGCTGATTTTAGGGACTTAGAATTTCACTAAGTCTTTGCTCTACTGTTATTTTTATGCCATGTATTCATGTTGCTACAGAGTGATCCATGCTTCTTTTTAGTGTTTTCAGTAAGGATGATTTTGAGATATTGTTATCCTCTATCCATCCATGCCCTTGTTTGCATTTATGGAGTGCCCTAGCATGACTCAATATTGCTCTACTTTTGCTATAAAATGTTCCTGGCAGATTGTTTGCTTGTTGCATTTTAGATGACATCATGCTGTTAATTGCAGAATCGTGCCATTATTGTTTTGCTTGCCATTTGCAAACCGTGCATCCGTTTCCGATGATCTTTATATCGATTTCGAACAAAACCATCTCATCTTTCCAGCGGCACTCTTGGTTTATCAAGTTAAGGCCTGGTTCAATCTTTTCCTTCCGGAGCACACATATGCATTGCATATTACATCCCGCATATCATGTCATGTTTTGCATCATGTTGCTTGCGCATTGCACCGCGATTGATTGTCGGTCCTTTTGCTTGTGTTCTTGCTTTGGGTAGAGCCAGGAGACGAGTTCGTTTTAGAGGTACCCGTTGAGTACGCTTTCGAGGATCAAGCTTACGTCAACTCGGAGAACATTGCATGCAAGATGACCATACCCTCGAAATCACTTCTATCTTTGCTTGCTAGTTGCTCGCTCTTTTGCTGTGTCGCGATACCTACCACTTGCTATATCATGCCTCCCATATTGCCATGTCAAGCCTCTAACCCACCTTGTCCTAGCAAACCGTTGTTTGGCTATGTTACCGCTTTGCTCAGCCCCTCTTATAGCATTGCTAGTTGCAGGTGAAGTTGGAGTTTGTTCCTTATTGGAACATGATTATTGTTGGGATATCACAATATCTCTTACTTTAATTGATGCATCTATACACTTGGTAAAGGGTGGAAGGCTCGGCCTTATGCCTAGTGTTTTGTTCCACTCTTGCCGCCCTAGTTTCCGTCATACCGGTGTTATGTTCCTTGATTTTGCGTTCCTTATGCGGTTGGGTTATAATGGGAACCCCTTGACAGTTTGCCTTGAATAAAAATCCTGCAGCAAGGCCCAACCTTGGTTTTACCATTTGCACTAACAACCTATCACCTTCCCTTGGGTTCTGCAGACTCAAGGGTCATCTTTATTTTAACCCCCCCGGGGCCAGTGCTTGTCTAAGTGTTGGTCCAAAATAGAGCCACTTGTGGCACCACCTCGGGGAAACTTGAGGGTTGGTTTTAGCTGTACGTAGTGTTCATCCGGTGTTGCCCTGAGAATGAGATATGTGCAGCTCCTTTCGGGATGTCGGCGCATCGGGCGGTCTTGCTGGTCTTGTTTTACCATTGTCGAAATGTCTTGTAACCGGGATTCCGAGTCTGATCGGGTCTTCCTGGGATAAGGAATATCCTTCGTTGACCGTGAGAGCTTGTGATGGGCTAAGTTGGGACACCCCTGCAGGGTTTTGAACTTTCGAAAGTCATGCCCGTGGTTATGGGCAGATGGGAATTTGTTAATGTCCGGTTGTAGAGAACTTGAAACTTAACTTGATTAATATGGATCAACCACTTGTGTAGCTGTGATGGTCTCTTTTCGGCGGAGTCCGGGAAGAGAAAACGGTCTCGTGTTATGCTTGAACGTAAGTAGTTTCAGGATCACTTCTTGATCATTTTCTCTTTGTTCAAGACATCTTTTCAACCCATCAATCTCTTCATTGGCGTTATCTTGGCTTATATTTCACCTAAAGCTTTACCTAAGGATTGTTGTTATTCATGGTGCTTATAAATGACCCAAGTTCTTCTTTTATCCTCCCGGTGAAATAGTTTCTCGTCTCCTTGTTCATATCAATTCGAATCCATTGTTTCCGTTAGTGGCAGAATTTCACCGCATAATTTTGAGATGTTCTCCATAAGCCCACTACAACCTTGTTCTTTTCGTTGTTGATAATCCAACAACTCCGTTCTAGCATTTGTTGTAAGCGTGCTCTACCAAGATCTTGTTTTCTCCTCCGTTCATTCCATTCCATTCTCTCTTTTCTTCCGGAGACATTGTGATGTTGCTCTTTTCTCTCATCATCTCGAATGGTGAGGATTGTGTCTTTTTCGTGCTTATCCATTTAACCGGAGTGTTGTGCCCTTCTGCTCAAGTTCTTTTCGCCTTATAAAGTCTTGCATCTCTTTTCAACCAGAGTGCTGCCCGAATTTTTTCTTCCTTGTTCCTCTTTCCTAACGAAGTGTTTTTCAACTTCGATCACCTCCGCGGTATTATTCCTTTCAAGTTGTTCAACTTTTCAAGGTTCTATGGTTTCACTCGTTTGTCAAAGAAGCAACTTAGTTTTACCTCTTCTCTTTCTCTTCCGTTTTCCCTCCGGTGCCATCCTAGATCTCGGGACGAGATCCTCTCGTAGTGGTGGAGTGTTGTAACGCCCCGAGACCATTGCGCCAGGTGTCTTCCAGTTATTCGCTGTCGTTGCCATGTCATTTGTTTGCGTGTCATGCATTTCATATCATGTCATCATGTGCATCGCATTTGCATACGTGTTCGTCTCATGCATCCGAGCATTTTCCCCGTTGTCCGATTTGCAATCAAGCACTCGTATGTCCTCTGGCACCCCCTTTTGCCTCTTTTCGTGAGCGGGTGTTAAACATTCTCAGAATGGACCGAGATTTTCCAAGCGGCCTTGGTTCACCACCGGTAGACGCTTGTCAAGTTTCGTGCCATTTGGACTTCGTTTGATACTCCAACGGTTAACCGGGGAACCGTAAAGGCTTCGTGTGTGTTGCAGCCCAACACCCCTCCAAAGTGGCCCAAAACCCATCCAAACCCCCTCCATCCTCTCGGTCGTTCGATCACGATCGCGTGGCCGAAAACCGCACTTCATTTGGACTCTCCTAGCCACCTCTACCTATATATATATATATATATATATATATATATATATATATATATATATATATATGTGTGTGTGTGTGTGTGTGTGTGTGTGTGTGTGTGTGTGTGTGTGCCCCTCTCTGAAATTCGCGGTCTAACCCTAGGCTTTTCCCTCCTCGCGCCGCCGGACATGTCCATCCGCGCCGGACATGTCCACCGGACACGTCGCTCCGTCCAATGAGGTCGTGCCATGTCACCGTGCCATCTCCCTCCTCCACTCACAGCGCACCATGCGTCTTCCCCGGCCTCCCCA
>NC_041390.1:197784088-197881829 GCF_002162155.2 Triticum dicoccoides | reverse complement strand
GCCTCCGCACCTCGCGCCGCCTCCTCACCGGCGCAGCCGCCCGCCGCTGCCGCAGCGCCCGATCGGCCGATGCCCGCCTCGCCGGCCTCCGCCCGCGCCACCCCGGATCTCCCCGCTCCGGCGACGCCGCACCTCGCCGGCCTCAGATTCGATCGTCATCTCCGGTCTCCTTCCTCGTCTCCGGCAAGCTTATCGAGCGTTCTCCAGCGAACCTCATGATCCTCGCCGCCCCAGATCCGGATATCTTTTGCACTTTTGCCATGCTTGTTTGAACCTGCTATTGTGTGTTTCAGCTGTAGCTCAGTGTTCATCTTTTGTTAAGCATCTTGAGTAGATCACTGCCATGTGCTTTGTTGCTATGTTAGAGTGCAGTAGCTTATTTGCTTGTTGCATTTTAGATGGCATCGTGTTGTTAATCGCAGAATCGTGCCATTATTGTTTTGCTTGCCATTTGCAAACCGTGCATCCGTTTTCGATGATCTTTATATCGATTTCGACAGAAATCATCTCATCTTTCCAGTGGCACTCTTGGTTTGTCAAGTTAAGGCCTGGTTCAATCTTTTCCTTCTGAAGCACGCATATGCATTGCATATTACATCCCGCATATCATGTCATGTTTTGCATCATGGTACTTGCGCGTTGCACCATGATTGATTGCCGGTCCTTTTGCTTGTGTTCTTGCTTTGGGTAGAGCCGGGAGACGAGTTCGTTTTCGAGGTACCCGTTGAGTACGCTTTCGAGGATCAAGCTTACGTCAACTCGAAGAACATTGCAGGCAAGATGACCATACCCTCGAAATCACTTCTATCTTTGCTTGCTAGTTGCTCGCTCTTTTGGTGTGCCGCGATACCTACCACTTGCTATATCATGCGTCCCATATTGCCATGTCAAGCCTCTAACCCACCTTGTCCTAGCAAACCATTGTTTGGCTATGTTACCGTTTTGCTCAGCCCCTCTTATAGCGTTGCTAGTTGCAGGTGAAGTTGGAGTTTGTTCCTTGTTGGAACATGATTATTGTTGGGATATCACAATATCTTTAACTTTAATTAATGCATCTATACACTTGGTAAAGGGTGGAAGGCTCAGCCTTATGCATGGTGTTTTGTTCCACTCTTGCCGCCCTAGTTTCCGTCATACTAGTGTTATGTTCCTTGATTTTGCGTTCCTTACGCGGTTGGGTTATAATGGGAACCCCTTGATAGTTTGCCTTGAATAAAACTCCTGCAGCAAGGCCCAACCTTGGTTTTACCATTTGCACTAACAACCTATCACCTTCCCTTGGGTTCTGTAGACTCAAGGGTCATCTTTATTTTAACCCCCCCTCCCAGGCCAGTGCTTGTCTAAGTGTTGGTCCGAAACAGAGCCACTTGCGGCGCCACCTCAGGGAAACTTGAGGGTTGGTTTTAGCTGTACGTAGTGTTCATCCGGTGTTGCCCTGAGAACGAGATATGTGCAGATCCTATCGGGATGTCGGCGCATCGGGCGGTCTTGCTGGTCTTGTTTTACCATAGTCGAAATGTATTGTAACCGGGATTCCGAGTCTGATCGGGTCTTCCTGGGAGAAGGAATATCCTTCGTTGACCATGAGAGCTTGTGATGGGCTAAGTTGGGACACCCCTGTAGGGTTTTGAACTTTCGAAAGCCGTGCTCGCGGTTATGGGCAGATGGGAATTTGTTAATGTCCGGTTGGAGAGAACTTGAAACTTAACTTAATTAATATGGATCAAGCGCGTGTGTAGCCGTGATGGTCTCTTTTCGGCGGAGTCCGGGAAGAGAACACGGTCTCGTGTTATGCTTGAACGTAAGTAGTTTCAGGATCACTTCTAGTTCACGACCGTGCTTTTCCTTCTCTTCTCGCTCTGTTTTGCGTAAGGTAGCTACCATATATGCTAGTGCTTGCTGCAGCTCCACCTCACTACCTTTTCCTACCCATGAGCTTAAATAGTCTTGATCGCGAGGGTGTGAGATTGCTGAGTCCCTGTGACTCACAGATTACTTCCAAAACCAGATGCAGGTGCCGATGATGCCATTCCAGGGGATGCGACTGAACTCAAGTGGGAGTTCGACGAGGACTCGGGACGTTAATATGTTTCCTTTCTAGACGATTAGTAGTGGAGCCCAGTTGGGGCGATCGGGGATCTTATGCATTTGGGGTTGTCTTTATTTTGGTTCCGTAGTCGGACCTTGATTGTATTCTGGATGATGTAATGCTATATTTATGTATTGTGTGAAGTGGCGATTGAAAGCCAACTCTTTATCTCTTTCTTGTTCAGTACATGGGATGTGTAAAGATTACCCCTCTTGCGACATGCCTACACTGCGGTTATGCCTCTAAGTCGTGCTCCGACACGTGGGAGATATAGCCGCATCGTGGGTGTTACAAGTTGGTAATCAGAGCCCTCCCCGACTTAGGAGCCCCCTGCTTGATTGAATCGCTGGCGTTGTTGAGTCTAGAAAAATGTTTTGAGTCTTAGGATTATATATATTGGAGAGTAGGATTATTTTTACTCCTTAGTCCCTTCGTCGCTCTGGTGAGGCCTCCTGACGTAGAGTTTTGACTCTTCTTTTCTCAAATTTCACGAATTTTTTTAGGATCACGCGGGTATCTTGGAATCGTTACGATGGTTTTGTGACGAGAACATTGTTCTTGGTGCCTCCTGCCATTTAGGGGTTGTGGCAGTGTCCAGGGGAGTTGAGCTCCGGGGTGTTGTCATCACAATTATATCATTGCAGTTCTGGAATACCTGAGTTTCGCCGACATCGAAAATCTCTTTTATGCAGTTGTTGGTGAGATAACCTCGACGCCACCCAGTACTGGGGCGAGAGTTCGGGAGTATTGCCATAACTCGTATAATGGATGCTTTTCGAAGGTTGAGGTAAATGATTTCCAAAGGTTTCTTGGTTATGTGTTGAAGGATGGATACAACTGGATGTAGGATTTGCTAGTTTGGGTGACATATTATGCTTCCCCTGTATCCCCAACACCTGATTGCATAACTAGAAAGTTTCGGGAGTTTATAAGTGGGAATTCAAGTAGCTCTTAGGATATCTTTCTGACAGATGCATGATACGAGATTGGGGTTCGCCGTCTAGTGGTACGCCTATCCACGGTTGGTTTTATAGTGGTCTCGTTGTGTCTTAAAGAGTCCTTGGTTATGCTGACTCGGGGACGCTTCGTATGTCATGTGCACTGCCTTGTACATGATGGTGCTGTACGATTGAGCCCGTGTGGGCCCCACCATGAAAACTTCGGATGAATCTCTATCATATGTTTGTTCCGGCTTATTCTGCAAGCCAATCCTTTGTTTTGTTTTGGTTTGTGGTATTCGAGTTGCTTCGAAGTCAAGTGTTGATTCCATACCTTTTCCAAGTGATGTTCTCATATTTCTATGTGAATACTAATCCTTCATGATAATTGAGATTGTCATGTCAATTCTTTTCAACCGGCGTGTTTCTCTTCAAGTGGATCCGTTCATTTCAACATCGGCAAGGTCAACTCAAAGTCTTCTCAACGTTGTTTGTTTCATCCGTCCTAACTTGTCTTTGTTTTCCCTCCCTCCCACCCTTTTTCTTCAAGGACTCAGATTTCTTAATCAAGTATCCATCTTATTGATGTGAAGTCTCTCCATTGTTTTCCGTCAATATTCTTATCAGGTGATTCTCAGGAAGATACTAACGGAGGTTAAGTTCATCATTCTTTGTTCTTTTCCTTCTCCGGTGGTTTCAATGCAAGCTTTCGGTGTCGATCATATCTTTTTCTTTGGTTCACATGCTTTCCATGTTGGAAGTCCTTACCGAAGACTCTCTTATTTATTCACCTCTCGCTTCGTGTGTGTTGCAGCCCAACACCCCTCCAAAGTGGCCCCAAACCCATCCAAACCCCCTCCATCCTCTCGGTCGTTCGATCACGATCGCGTGGCCGAAAACCGCACTCCATTTGGACTCTCCTAGCCCCCTCTACCTATATATATATGTGCCCCTCTCCGAAATTCGCGGTCTAACCCTAGGCTTTTCCCTCCTCGCGCCACCGGACATGTCCATCCGCGCCGGACATGTCCACCGGACACATCGCTCCGTCCAATGAGGTCGTGCCACGTCACCGCGCTGCCTCCCTCCTCCACTCACAGCGCAGCACGTGTCTTCCCCGGCCTCCCCACCGCACCGCAGCCCGCCGAGCCCGACCAAGGCCCTCCCGGCCCGGAGCCGCCGCCGCCGCCTCCTGCGCGGGCCCGTTGACCGGCGCTGCCATCTCCGCCGCCTTGCCTCCTCGCCGCCATGCGCTCCGCCGCCCGCTCCTCCGTTCGCCGCGGCTCCTCCGACTCCGCACCTCGCGCCGCCGCCTCCTCACCGGTGCAGCCTCCCTCCGCCATCGCAGCACCCAGTCGGCCGACGCCCGCCTCGCCGGCCTCCGCCTGCGCCACCCCGGTGAGCGCGCCTGGCCGCGCCGCCCCAGATCTCCCCGCTCCGGCGACGCCGCACCTCGCCGGCCTTGGATCCGGTCGTCATCTCCGGTCTCCTTCCTCGTCTCCGGCAAGCTTCTCCAGCGTTCTCCGACGAACCTCGTGATCCTCGCCGCCCCAGATCCAGATCTAAGAACCCCTAGAGGTTGACCCGATTTTTCCTAAGTCTTTCTCTGTGACATTTTCAACCACTGTTCATCGCATCATAACTCCACATCTGTAGCTCCGTTTTGGGCATGCTATATATCAAAATGTTCATCATGATGTGCTCTTCATTTCATTCCATCGCACCATGCTTGTTTGAGTCCATCTTGATGCCCTAATGTCTGTTGCAAGAGTGCTATAAAATGTTAGTTCCTGTTTCTTAACAGATTATGAGCATTTGTCATTTTTGACATGATTATTGTGTGTTGCATATGGGCATGAGCTCTACATGTGTTTTGGGCTATGCCATGCCATCTTTCCAGAGGTGTATGCCATGTATTTTTGTGATCAATGTGGTGACTAGCACAAGCATGCAAAGTGGTTGTCGTGATATTGCTGATTTTAGGGACTTAGAATTTCACCAAGTCTTTGCTCTGCTGTTATTTTTATGCCATGTATTCATGTTGCTACAGAGTGATCCATGCTTCTTTTTAGTGTTTTCAGTAAGGATGATTTTGAGATATTGTTATGCTCTATCCATCCATGCCCTTGTTTGCATTTATGGAGTGCCCTAGCATGACGCAATCTTGCTCTACTTTTGCTATAAAATGTTCCTGGCAGATTGTTTACATGTTAATCAATTTTGCCAAGGTTGTTGTAGTTGATCCTTGCATGCTATAAGATTGTTCTTGTCATGTTTAGCTTCTTGATCATGTCTTCTTGATGGGTGTATGCTTAGTTTGTCATGCAATGCCTTGTGTTGAGTGCATCGAGCTCGCAAACATGCCTTCATAATTCCGCTTATGCCATGTCTAGTTTTTCTGCTAAGTCTGAATCTGTTAACGTAACTTGCTATGTTACATGGGTGCCATCATATCTTCTGATCCCTTCTGGCTTATGGTCAGTAATGGACTTTTGTTATATGCTTTGAGTAGATTCATGCCATGCCTTGTTTTGCCATGACAGGTTCCTGTAGCATGTTGTTATCTTGCTCTAAACATTGCTTCCTGATGTTAATTCCTGGCATGTTGTTATTTTCACAAAGTCTGTGATGCTGATATCTTTTACACTTTTGCCATGCTTGTTTGAACCTGCTATTGTGTGTTTTAGCCGTAGCTCAGTGTTCATCTTTTGTTAAGCATCTTGAGTAGATCACTGCCATGTGCTTTGTTGCTATGTTAGAGTGCAGTAGCTTATTTTCTTGTTGCATTTTAGATGGTATCGTGCTGTTAATCGCAGAATCGTGCCATTATTGTTTTGCTTGCCATTTGCAAACCGTGCATCCGTTTCCGATGATCTTTATATCGATTTTGACCGAAACCATCTCATCTTTCCAGCGGCACTCTTTGTTTGCCAAGTTGAGGCCTGGTTCAATCTTTTCCTTTCGGAGCACGCATATGCATTGCATATTACATCCCGCATATCATGTCATGTTTTGCATCATGGTGCTTGCGCATTGCACCATGATTGATTGCTGGTCCTTTTGCTTGTGTTCTTGCTTTTCGTAGAGCCGGGAGACGAGTTCGTGTGTGAGGTACCCGTTGAGTACGCTTTCGAGGATCAAGCTTACGTCAACTCGGAGAACATTGCAGGCAAGATGACCATACCGTCGAAATCACTTCTATCTTTGCTTGCTAGTTGCTCGCTCTTTTGCTGTGCCGCGATACCTACCACTTGCTATATCATGCGTCCCATATTGCCATGTCAAGCCTCTAACCCACCTTGTCCTAGCAAACCATTGTTTGGCTATGTTACCGCTTTGCTCAGCCCTCTTATAGCGTTGCTAGTTGCAGGTGAAGTTGGAGTTTGTTCCTTGTTGGAACATGATTATTGTTGGGATATCACAATATCTCTTACTTTAATTAATGCATCTATACACTTGGTAAAGGGTGGAAGGCTCGGCCTTATGCCTGGTGTTTTGTTCCACTCTTGCCGCCCTAGTTTCCGTCATACCGGTGTTATATTCCTTGATTTTGCGTTCCTTACGCGGTTGGGTTATAATGGGAACCCCTTGACAGTTCGCCTTGAATAAAACTCCTCCAGCAAGGCCCAACCTTGGTTTTACCATTTGTACCAACAACCTATCACCTTCCCTTGGGTTCTGCAGACTCAAGGGTCATCTTTATTTTAAACCCCCCCCCCCCGGCCAGTGCTTGTCTAAGTGTTGGTCTGACACAGAGCCACTTGCGGCGCCACCTCAGGGAAACTTGAGGGTTGGTTTTAGCTGTACGTAGTGTTCATCCGGTGTTGCCTTGAGAACGAGATATGTGCAGATCCTATCGGGATGTCGGCGCATCGGGCGGTCTTGCTGGTCTTGTTTTACCATTGTTGAAATGTCTTGTAACCGGGATTTCGAGTCTGATCGGGTCTTCCTGGGAGAAGGAATATCCTTCGTTGACCGTGAGATCTTGTGATGGGCTAAGTTGGGACACCCCTGTAGGGTTTTGAACTTTCGAAAGCCGTGCCCGCGGTTATGGGCAGATGGGAATTTGTTAATGTCTGGTTGGAGAGAACTTGAAACTTAACTTAATTAATATGGATCAAGCGCGTGTGTAGCCGTGATGGTCTCTTTTCGGTGGAGTCCGGGAAGAGAACACGGTCTCGTGTTATGCTTGAACGTAAGTAGTTTCAGGATCACTTCTAGTTCACGATTGTGCTTTGCCTTCTCTTCTCGCTCTGTTTTGCGTAAGGTAGCTACCATATATGCTAGTGCTTGCTGCAGCTCCACCTCACTACCTTTTCCTACCCATGAGCTTAAATAGTCTTGATCGCGAGGGTGTGAGATTGCTGAGTCCCCGTGACTCACAAATTACTTCCAAAACCAGATGCAGGTGCCGATGATGCCATTCCAGGGGATGCGACTGAACTAAAGTGGGAGTTCGACGAGGACTCAGGACGTTACTATGTTTCCTTTCCAGACGATCAGTAGTGGAGCCCAGTTGGGGCGATCGGGGATCTTATGCATTTGGGGTTGTCTTTATTTTGGTTCCGTAGTCGGACCTTGATTGTATTCTGGATGATGTAATGCTATATTTATGTATTGTGTGAAGTGGCGATTGTAAGCCAACTCTTTATCTCTTTCTTGTTCAGTACATGGGATGTGTAAAGATTACCCCTCTTGCGACATGCCTACAATGCGGTTATGCCTCTAAGTCGTGCTCCGACACGTGGGAGATATAGCCGCATCGTGGGTGTTACATGTTGGTAATCAGAGCGATAAACCTGCGCTACTACTTTGTGAATAGCTGTAGCGCAGGTCAGATGCCCACGCTACTAGTACATTTCCACACCACCCACCCCCGATCCACCCCACCAACCATCCCACTCCACCCACCAGTCCAGCACTGTTTGTCTCGAAAAAAAAACACCCAAACCCTCGATCCAGATCCCCTCCACCGCCAGCCTCCCTTCCACCTCCTCTCTTCTCCCGATTCACCCCTCGTCTTCCTCCCATCCCACGCTGCCGCCGCCCACCACCCCGGCGACCTCCCCACCGGCGATCCCCAGCCTCTCCCTCTCCTTCTCCCCTGCATCTTCCTCCGAGGCACGGCGAGGGGAGGCCACCGTCGTCATCGCCGTCGCGCGCGATCCGGGAGGGCAAGAGGGGAGGCGGACGCGGGCGAGGAGATGGCATCGGAGGACGTGGTGGGGAAGAGCAGGGGCGACACGGCCGTCAACACCATCGTCAACCTGGCTGAGGAGGCCAAGCTCGCGCGCGAGGGCGTCAAGGGCCCGGCCACCAGGTCCTCACCGTCTGCAAGTCCCTCTTCGCCGGAGGCGTCGCCCGCGGCCTGTGAGTACCCTTCCTCCTCCCTTCCGCCTGCCCCTCAGATCTCATTTGGTAGAGTTGTTGGTACTGATTAAAATTCGCATCTGATTGATTAATCTCATCTATGATCTATACGATTTCCCTGTGCCCACACGACCACTTCGTGATCTATAGTACGTTAGGCAAAATCTGCTATCGAGCATTTTGACTAATGTTAATTGTTTTGTTTGGATCAGTTTGCTGACGCTTAAACCCTAGCGATAGACCATTAGTCTGAGGTGAATAACACTGGATGGGGTTATATTAGCATTTCTCGTCATCCTGTTACCATCAATTCAATGTCAAATTTCACCTCTAATATTCTGCAAAATGAGCTCCTTTAATTGGAGCTACTTTGGGGCTGGACATTTTATATCCAAGATTAGTGTATCAAGTTGCTAAACCCCCCAAATAAGTCAATTCACCAGGCTTTATGATCTAGATCTTAATTACTGGCACATTCTTTATTTGAGGTGTCAATTATTGGTGCATTCTTTATTGGCACCTTCTTAAGTATGTGGTATGTGGTTCTTCATGATGTCATGAAATCCCATTATCTAAAGCTGAGCATCTAAGTGCCTACTTGATGTAATAATATATATTTGGTTGGTACAGGACTATGGCTAGTTGATCTTGTCTTCCTTGGTTGGGACTCTAGATATCGAAGTTGTAATAATATATAGTTGCTGGAGTCAAAGCTGGCTTTGCCTTTTGCTTTGCTTTTTAGCCACTTGGAAACATTGCATACTTGAGAAAAAGTTGCTAAACTACAGTCCCTCCAACACACAGAAGTATCGATTAACCACAGGCTTTAAGAATCTGGATTTAATGTTAATTACTGGTGCATTCTGAATATGGTCTGTCTATTATAATTCAAGCCATGTTTTGTCTTATAGCTAGTTATTAAAATTTGTTGCATTCATGGAACCATTTCTAATTTTTGGTGGCCACTCAAACTAAACTTCTTTGAGTGCACAGTAATTGCTCACGTTTTCAGTTCTGAATCATCATGAGGAAATAATGCTAATAGTATTCCGATCTCAGTTTCAGTCATGTGCTACTTGGCCCTTCACCGTGGCACTCACCACTAACTACCTATGTTGTCTTGTCACGTACCTGAAAAATGCTAAACTAAAGGGCATTGTTGTTGCCCGAAACAGAGTAGCCCCTCCTCTGTTTTTGCAACCCTACCATCGGGTCTCTCTTGATAGCAAGTAACCCAGGTTCATAGCTATTGTAGGGCAGATGCTATGTAGAGAATCAATTAATTTCCTCTAGAAATGCTCGAGTGGTGATTTGGCTAAATTTGGAAATACTAGTTCTGCATCATGGCATGGATACTGTTAAGGGAGATATCATCTATTTATCCGACCAAAGCGCATATTCGAAGCCTATGATTCGAGGTAAAAATAGTGCATCGTCTCTCCCTACAAGGTGTTAGTTTTAGCATCTAGTTCTGCATCATGGCTGTAAACTGAACTTGGTTCAGTTAAAAATTGCACTGTCCAATTTGGACAGCAAGCTTAGATCTGAAAAATGAGTTAGCTAGGCTTAGAATTTTGAGTTGGCCCCTTTACATAAGTTTTAGATAAAGTTCCAAGGTTTCCTTAGAGTATTTATTTGTGTCGTTTGGATGTACGGTTTAAGAGCAGCCATCAATTTAGTTTGCTGTCCCGAAATATATGTTCCTGGGTACAGTATTTTGATATGGGAGATTAGGCCCTGTTAGAGGTGGTATTAAAATAAGGTTACGGCATGAAAATTTTAGAGGCTATTCTGTAGATACTTAAACACATATCACTTGTCAGGTTTCATTCGTTATATTAAATACTATGAAATTATCAAAGTGGGTTGTACTATGTTGGACAGAATTTTATGTTTGGACATGGGTGAATGTAACCAAACTTATACTCTCAGATTTTGTCATAGTTGATGGTGTGAGGACTTATAATGTGATAAAGTATATACGTTGTTGCAACACCAAAATCAGTGAAATATATTTCCTTTTTTTGCTGCCGATGACATCTCCATAAAGTAAGGATTTAGATAAAATCATATGTTCAGAGTTCAGTTATTTTCTTATCTGAAACTAACATATTTTACAATGGGCATGATGGATGTTGCAGGTTCATTAATGACAGCCAAGGGTTCATGCTCGGAAACGACTACATCTTGCTCCATGTTGTCGGCTCAGCTAGAGTCCTTAATCATGAGGAGATGGGACACGTCAATTGTTAGAGTACACTTGACAGGTGCATTTTGTGAAATTCTAGCCAGAAGATTGATAGCCTGCTTGCCTGCTTGTTCTTTTCAGTTCAAATAAATGTTCCTTTTCTTGTTAAATCCAAAGTAGCTAGCGGAGATCAAGCGGAAAGGTTGTTGATTGTCCCAAAGTTCTTGGACCATTTAGTTTGAATAGCTAGTGAGGAATTAAGCATATATTTTCGGCATGAGCCCCTTTAAATTGCTAGACGAGAAAGAATCTTAACTTAATTAATGGGTCTTGTGAATTGGAATATACCATTTAGTTGAACTGATGCAATTTGCGTACTAACAAGTTTTCACTTTCTCAACATGGGCGCAGGGGTGATCGACGCTGACTAGCGCAGCCGGTGGGTGCTGTGCTCTTCAACCACTCAGAGGCGGACTTCTCCGTGAAGCTGGTGGCCATGTCACGTAGATGATTGTCCAGGTGATTTTGACGCCGGAGGTCGCCGAGGTGGTGGACCTCGATGCCACCGTCCGGGGGAGCGAGGATTTGGGTCCACCAGCGTCTAAGCTCCGAGCCTTGGTAGATACATCTAGGGAAGTTGTCTGTTTAGGTTGGTGATGGAACACCAGGGAAGGTACCCACCTTTCGATGATCATTGTGTGTGTCTGAAGTTAAATGGAATCTTGAGAATGTTATGTGACGTTGGTTTGGTTTGCACTGGACGTATTGCCATCGTTGAATACTACATCTAACTTTTATTTTTTTAATTCCTAAATTATTAGTAGTAGCGTGGGAAACAAATGAGCGCTACTAGTAGTTAGGTTAGTAGTAGCATGGGAAATAAGAAATGAGCGCTACTAGTAGTTAGGTCAGTAGTAGCGTGGGATATAAGTGAGCGCTACTAGTAGTTGGGTTAGTAGTAACGCGGGTGCACCCGCGCCGCTACTAACTTTTAGCTGTAGCGCGATACTAGTAGCGCGAGTACCCGCGCTACTAGTAGCATTTTACCCGCGCTGCTAGTAGCCTTTTTCCTAGTAGTGGTTGGCCCAGTCAACATGCTGACTGGGCAACCGAGTGCCACTGACATGTGGGCCCTGCGTTAATTAAACAAGTTTTATAAATAAATAAAATGTTAATTAATCTGTTAATTAGATTTAATCACTAGTTAGTCACTGAATAATGGGGCCACACGCCTAATTAACCCTGTTAGATTAGTTTAATCCACTGTTAAGCTAACAGAGGCTGACATGTGGGTCCAAGTGGCCCGACTGGTCAAGTTTGACCTGGTCAGTCGCTCTATTGACTGCTGACGTCTTCGACACGTCATGCTGACGTCGTATTCCATTTCTGTTAATATAAATAATTTCAGAATATGTTTTAAACTTGCAAAAATCATAGCAATTAAACCGTAGCTCAGATGAAAATGTTTTATATATGAAAGTTGCTCAGAAAAATCCAATGAATCCGAATGTGTGGTCCATTCATCTGTCACATGCCCCTAGCATGCTAAAAATGGAACTTTTCCTCTCTTTTTATTTGTCCAGAAAATGTCAAACGCCGGAAAACCCCCTCCGGATGTTTTCCCTCTCCGTCTGCAACGACTAGCACTACGTTAGTTCACTCCTAACACCGCGTATTACCATGTTATGCTTTATGATGCTTTGTTTGCTTTATATTTATTGCTTCTTCCACCTCTTCTCTCCGGTAGACCCTGAGACCGATGATGCCCCCGTGATCGACTACGTCACGGACGGACGTTCCTTTGCAGAAGAGCTTCCAGGCAAGCAAACCCCCTTGAGCATTCTGATATCACCCATTTCTTTCCCTCTCATGCTTGCATTAGATTTTGCTAATTTCATTGTTTGCTCCTATTCTGATGCATAGCCTGTTTTTGCTACCTGCTTTCATACCTTACCTGCTTATTCTAAACTGCTTAGTATAGGTTGGTTAGAGATCTATCAGTGACCCCCACCTTGTCCCAGTTGCCCCTCTTTATGCTCACTGACTTGATCAACGTGATCGATGTCCAGGCCCCGACACCGCACATCACCCCCCTTAGTTGTATGACTCTGCATAGTTACTATCGAGTGCCGAGGGTGATACCTCAGCAACACTTCTGATGTTAACCCTATAGTGTGGCTATTTGGTCGTGGCCATCGAGGGTGATTCCTCCTTGACCACTCCCAATAATGACTCTGTTGTGCAACCCCTCAAGTGTGGACCAACGAGGGTGATTCCTCCAAGTCCACCTTGATGGTTGCATCAAGTGGGAATCCATCGAGGGTGATTCCTCATGTTTCTCCTTTGCCATCTCAGACACACGGTTACTTTCACTTACCATAGAACCATGATGACATCGGATCGGCCCCGAGGGGTACCCGCGAGTGATGTGAAGTTGGGTTGATCTGGAGGATACCCGCAAGTTTTCCATGCGGCGCGGCCGGGCATTCTTAGCCCTTGCCGCAAGTCCGTGAGACGGGGCGACGGGACCAGATATCGTGAATCATTGATCGTTACGGCACTACCAAGACATTAACGGTTTGGATATTTGATCCGGGTAGGCCTCTGGCCTTTTTCGCACTAACCACCACACGGGAATAAGTATGGGCACTCTACGTCGTACGTATCAGCCGAAAGCTCAACGGACGTCAGCGATGGAACGGCGCGCGTTGGGTTGGACTGCGTAAGCACCTGCCTTTTTAAAGAGGTAGCTAGGTCTGCTCATCGGCCGCGTTCGCAATGTGCAGGAGTGCAAAGGGCGATGGGCCCAAGACCCCTGCGCTCTTAGGGTGTAGACCGGCGTGGTGGCCTCTCTGGTGAGCCTAGGTAGGACTGCGGTGTTTTGATCAGCCGAGGGCGGTCATGACCTGATGGTGTGTCCGATCGGAGTTGATCGAGCATGTTGGGTAAGTTGGTGCAACCCTGTAGGGAAGAATTCTATCTATTCGAATAACTGGGTCCACGGTAACGGATGCTCGGAGTTGTAACCCGATCGATACAACTAGAACTTCATGCTGAGGCATTTAATGGAAATGATGGCTCCGGGATCGTTTCCTCCCAGGGAGTTGAGGAAGTGATCTCTGGGCGCTAATGTTACAACATGTTTCCTAAATATAAAATGATATTCTATACTCTTATGAATGCTGCAAGATGCTTGGAGCTGCTTCAAGATGCTTGTCTTCGATAGGCTAGGCTTTTCCCTTATCTTCTAGCATTCTGCAGTGTAGTCCATAGATACAGCCCATTCCTTTGATACAGATGCATACTTAGTTTAGATTCGATGTAAGTCTTGCGAGTACTTTGGATGAGTACTAATGGTTGCTTTGCTCCCTCTTTTCCCCTTTTTCCTTTCTTTCTGGATGTCGCAACCAGATGGTGTAGCCCAGGAACCAGACGCCACCTTCAACGACGACTACTACTACACCGAGGGTGCCTACTACTACGTGGAGGTCGCCAATGACAAGGAGTAGTTAGGAGGCTCCCAGGCCGGAAGCCTCACCTTTTCGATCCATGTTGATGTTTGTGCTAGCCTTCTTAAGGCAAACTTGTCTAACTTATGTCTGTACTCATATATTGTTGCTTCCACTGACTCTTGTGTATTCGAGCTTATGTATTCGAGCCCTCGAGGCCCATGGCTTGTAATATAAAGCTTGTATTATTTTAATTTGTGTCTAGAGTTGTGATATCTTCCCGTGAGTCCTTGATCTTGATCGTACACATTTGCGTGTATGATTAGTGTACGATTGAATCGAGGGCGTCACAAGTTGGTATCAGAGCCGACTGCCTGTAGGATCCCCCTTTCCAACTCCTTGGCCGAAGTTGAGTCTAGTCTATGAAAAACCTGATTTACTAAAATGGTTGTTTGGCTTACTGGCCCACGTCACCATTGGGTGATATTAGGATCTTTTACTCCTCGATCTTTACACTGGGATTCTGATCTCTCTTCCATTCGGGTTAAACAAATTTACTAACTCTAACATTAGGATCCCGTAACCACATTCACCCCAAAGTTGGATAAGCCATAGTTATTCCTTAGAATAGTATCTTGAATAGTACACACACTGTCGTGATGACTACTATGTGGTATCCATCATACCTCTTTCATTATGCATGTTTCATCATGAATGATCCTTGGTATTTACAAATGCTCGATGCTGAACTACCCCTGTTACATGTTAGCAGGATGGTTAGACCCGCTGGTCGTGGCCGTGGTGGCAATACTCCACCACCGCCTGAATTCATGGCCGGAATGATGCAACAGTTTGAGCTGAATAGTCAATTCATGGAAGGAATGATGGCTCAGTTTCCTCGCCCCAACACGAATCAACAACCAACCCCAGTAACTCTGCAGGACTTCATGCACCTCAACCCAACTATTTACCGCAGCTCAACTCAGCCCCTTAATGCTGGTGACTGGCTCCGCGACATCACATATGAAATGGAGTCTGCTAGTGTGGCCCCTGCTAGCTATGTCACCTTTGCATCTTTCTTTCTGAAGGGTCCAGCTGCTCTATGGTGGGACAACCACAGGTGTACCCTACCTACTGGAACGATCGTCACTTGGCCGGATTTCCAAGTTGCCTTCCATGCTCATTTGATTCCTCATGGAGTCATGGACAGGAAGAAGCGCGAGTTCTGCAACCTCACCCAAGGCAACAAGTTTGTAGATGCTTATCAGCGGGAATTCTTGGACTTGTCCCGCTATGCTGAAGAAGACATTACTACTGATGCTTGCAGACAAGAGAAGTTTCATGATGGACTTCACCCTGATATCAAGCTAGCACTGCTCGTTCATGACTTTGCCGACTTCGCCACCTTGGTGAACAAGGCTATTCAGGTTGAGACTGGTTTTTAGGAACATCAGGGATCTCTCAGGCGCAATCGTGATGCTGGCTCATCTTCGGGCCCGTCGGCGCAGAAGCGTGAGATATGGATTCCCCATAGCATGTATCATCCAACTACACCTGCACCAAGACAGTCTTATGCTGCACCGCGTCTGCCTCCACCCCCGTCGAGGCAGCTGTCGGTGTCAAAACCGGCGGATCTCGGGTAGGGGGTCCCGAACTGTGCGTCTATGGCGGATGGTAACAGGAGGCGGGGGACACAATGTTTACCCAGGTTCGGGCCCTCTCAATGGAGGTAATACCCTACTTCCTGCTTGATTGATCTTGATGATATGACTATTACAAGAGTTGATCTACCACGAGATTGGAGAGGCTAAACCCTAGAAGCTAGCCTATGGTATGATTGTTGTTGTCCTACGTACTAAAACCCTCCGGTTTATATAGACACCGGAGGTGCTAGGGTTACACAGAGTCGGTTACAAGGGAGGATATCTACATATCTGAATCGCCAAGCTTGCCTTCCACGCAAAGGAGAGTCCCACCCGGACACGGGACGAAGTCTTCAATCTTGTATCTTCATAGTTCACTAGTCCGGCCAAGGGATAAAGTTTGGCTGTCCGAGGACTCCCTAATCCAGGACTCCCTCAGTAGCCCCTGAACCAGGCTTCAATGACGATGAGTCCGGCGCACAGATTGTCTCCGGCATTGCAAGGTGGGTTCCTCCTCCGAATACTCCATAGAAGATTTTGAACACAAGGATAGTGTCCGGCTCTGCAAAACAAATTCCACATACCACCGTAGAGAGTATAATATTTCCACAAATCTAATCTGTTGACAACTTTTCATAACGTGACATTACGCCCTGGCCCCGGTTATTATTCGAACCATTTTTCTCAACCAACCACTGCATGTGTTGCGAGGCAGTTTTATTGGCACGTCTTGTCAAAGCAGAGATCGTGTCCCCTTATCACGGGATTCTCATCAATACGGGTGTGGGTAACCCAATCGTGCTTGTTAGTATGACTCCTCGATTTTAGGCAAGTTCCGAACGACCACGCGGAGGATGCTTGATCACCCTCTTTATAAAGGGGCCAAAGCCTGTCCTTTTCTTCTCGCGCTCAATCCCTCCCTTCCCCCACCCCGAGTTCCAACACCCGAGGCTCAGGCAAAGCGCTTCAGACCTTCAATCATGTCCAGATCCAACCTTCAGGGCCGGTGGATGGCTTCCTCTGTCACAGAGGAGGACGTCAAGAAGCTAAGGGAGGCCACGTATCTGACCGCCGAAATCTTGCACAGGCTGCCTGCCTGAAGGCAGGTCATCCCTACTCCCGAACCCAACGAGAGTGTCATATTTGTTTCCCACTTCCTCCGAGGGCTAGGCTTTAGCGTTGATACCTTCGTCAGAGGGCTCATGTTCTATTATGGGCTTGACTTCCACGATCTAGCTCTGGATTCCATTCTTCACATCTCGTCGTTTATTGTCGTATGTGAGGCCTTCCTCCGCATCACCCACACTTTGGCTTATGGCTCAAGACCTTCAATGTGAAGCCGAAGATGATCAATGGGCGACACGCAGAATGCGGAGGTGCCACAATAAGCAAAGGCATTGATGCCCCATGGCCAAAGGGTTCCTTCCCGAAGATATCCAACTTATGGCAGCGGGAGTGGTTTTACATTACAACTCCCCGAAGTACTAAGTGAGTGGCTGCCCCCGCCTTCCGTTCGGGACCCCCACCACAACTGGCGTCATGGGTCAACAAGGGGCTAGACTGGGGGCCGGTTAATGACGTGCCGACATTGCAAAGTCGCATCCGAGATCTCCTCAAGAGGGATGTCGATCTTGTCAAAGTAATGCAAGTTATGCTAGTTCGTCGGGTCCTGCCATGCCAACGTCAATCTCTCCGTATGTGGGAGTTCAACCTGGAAGGACCACGAACTATTCAGTAGTTCTTCGGCGTGACGCTCGAAGAGATGTATGGATTGTTCTTCGGATCACGAATAAAGTGTTCGGACACCACCGAGGATGCGGGTCTCAACTGTAATCGTCCAGATACCTAGGTAAGTATTTCCACAACCGAACACACTGTCTTTTCATTTGTCATAACATAATACTGAAAGAATTGCTCTTGGCCAGGATTGGGTATGAAAGGCAAGGATGATCAGGTGTTCGGCCCCCCTACCCGAGGGCTCGCCGGATCCTGTACTAGCCAGGATGCTGGAGTGCGCACCTTATCAAGTGCCTACGGGGGAAGATAAAGGGAGAGACGAGGAAGCCGAAAGCGAGCCTCACGCATTAATCATCCAAACCGGGGGAATTAGTACCTCCACGAAGGAGGATAATCGGGGAGAAGAATCTGAAATTCCCTCTCTCCAAGGAAGGAAAAGGACTGCTCCTGAAGACTTGGTAACAAGGGTTTCCAAATGAGAGAAGAAACCCTCGCCAGGGGGCCCTGACCAGGAGGGCATTCCTTCCACACAGTGCCCACAAGGGGATCAGCCCTCCACCGAGCTGTAAGTGAACAAAATCACTTTTGGTAAATGTATTTTGCTTTATCTCCGCACACAATAACTGAGACGTATGTCTTGCAGTCCGAATCATAGCTCTTCCCGACAGAGTTCGTCTTTGGGGGATCTTCTTCCGGAGATGATGGAGAGAGAAACGCCTCCCCTTGTCTCCCCGCCTCCTAGGGCGGATGACCCTGAGGTGTCATCACGGAGGATTTCTCCTGATCCGCCAAGGCCAGAAGGTAACCCTTCGGCCACCCGAAGTCCCGAGTATTCAGCTCCTAAGGGGAGTAACAAAAAGAGTCCGGGACTATCCGGTGGGCAACCGGATGCACTGATGAGCCTTTTGGAGAAAGCGGCTATTTCAGAGGAGCATCGTACTTTAATGAGTATGGTGGTTGAGAGGATATCATCTGCCACAAGTGGGTTGCATGAAGCTTTTACGAGCCTGTTAAGAGGCTTTGAGGTACGCAAAGTAATATATAATTTTTTTGACGGTACCGCACATGCTAGGTGTGCTCTATACAGATAGTAGCCCCTGAGACACTGGTTGCTGTCCTTCGGCAGCAAACAGAGGATCATAGTCCCAGGTAAATAATCGCGCTGCTTTCATGTGCAGACGGCTGACGGTCCGGCGGCTGGCCGAACTACTGAGTTTGCCGGTTTGAACTGGCAACTTGATGCGGCAGATGCCGACATTGCGCTTGTGAACAAGCGGCTTGACGAGGCACAGGGTATGTATTTTCGGGTGGTCAACAAATATTAAGGGGAGCATGATGCTAGTATCTATAATATGTTGTGACTGCAGTTGGAGCTGCCGCCGTGGAGACCCTTCGGGCGTAACTTGCCCGAGCCAAGGAACAAGCCAGGAGGAGTGATGCGGCTGCCCTAAAGGCGGCAGAAGACTTAAGAGCCGAACAGGCTGCTCATCGCAAAAGCAAAGATAAAATAGCCAAGATGGCTGATGAACTGAAAGATGCCGCCGGCCGATATGAGCTTCTTGAAAAGGAAAGCCAAGCGAGAGCGGCTGACCTGAAGAAAGTCATGGAAGCAGCCAAGGAAACCTGTTCCAAAATCAGAGCGACGAAGGAGGAGCTCCTTCAAGCCGGAGATATCACGACTGGGAAGCCCTTTTTGTTGCGGACGAAGTTCGGAGATCCGAAGTATGGCCCTTTGGGTCAATTATGGAGTGCTGCCGACGCATATTCGGAGTTGACAATGAGTGTTGCTGATGCGACTGCGTTTTTCAGAGATCAAAAAGGTCACGAAGTGGAAAAGTTGTTTTGGTCGCAGTTCAGTGCTCCGACGCATCCGCTTCTGTTAAATGAGAAAATGGCCGAGTGGGCTGAGTTCCATAGGTTGTCCGGGCTTGCCATGAGGTCTGTCGTGGATCATCTTTGGCCGGAAGGACCAAGACCGAATAGTTATTTTAGTTTAGTGCAACGATTCCTTGGTGTTGTGCCTCCTATCGACGTTGTAAAGAGGTCGGCGTGCATAGAGGGTGCACGGATGGCTCTTGCCCGTGTTAAGACATACTGGGCAGAGATGGATGCCACCGCTATTGCGAACCGGGGTCCAGCCGTATGCCAGGTCTTGGCCGAGCACTATTTTGGAGAATACCATGTTCGAGTGACATGTATCCCAATTGTAAAAACAATGCTATTTGGATTATAAAGGCTATGTTTATACTTTTGCCTGAAAGTATTATGATGCCTCCTATGCGGCTGTTTTATGTATGTATATAACCTGAAAGTTTGTAGTCGTCGGCTTTAGCCCCCATGCATATGATGCGGGGGTGTTTGCAAAAGCGCGTATTCACACTTGATCCAACGTCTTGGTCCATTAAGGAGGTGATAGCGCGGCAAACAAGGCAATCAGACTATATTGCTTTAACACTTTCACTTCGCCATAGGAGTTTGATAGTGGGGCTACTATATAGCCCCTGGTACTTCCGCGCTTATCCGAATATGGTGCGCATACATACATGACCGGGAAACCGGTCCTTCATTAATGCGGAGGAATCACGAAGACTCCGCTAAGTCCTTGAGTGGTTGACCAGTCTCGCGCTTTATCATGACAGTCCGTTTTCGACTTTCTCTACTAAGGTGCTCATCCAGATGAACCAGGGCACAATCGCAGTAGTTCTCCCGGTGCCACCTTAGCCGATAGAGCGGAACGTAAGGTAGCAAAACACGGGAGCCGGGCAAACCCAACATTTGACCAAAGACATGATTCGGAGCTGATGCATATAAGTCCAAACTCGCGATGCCGAACACTCCCTAAGGTATTCGGACTGACTCCTTGGATTTTCCTGGTCGAGGTGTCTGGCAAGCCATTCGTCCCGGACACTATGTTTGAAAGCCGCTAAGGCTTCAGCGTCCGAGCAATCGACAATTTGATTCTTCTTAGTGAGGAATCTGTTCCAAAGATTTCGGGCTGACTCCCCGGGTTGCTGAATTATGTGACTTAAATCATCTGCATCCGGAGGTCGGACATAGGTCCCTTGAAAATTAGCCCTGAAAGCGTCCTCGAGCTCTTCCCAACTTCCTATTGAGTTTTCAGGGAGGCTTTTCAACTAGTGCCTGGCTGGTCCTTTCAACTTTAAGGGCAAGTATTTGATGGCGTGGAGATCGTCTTCACGATCCATGTGGATGTGAAGGATAAAGTCCTCAATCCAGACCCCAGGGTCTGTTGTTCCGTCGTATGACTCTATGTTCACGGGTTTGAATCCTTCTGGGAATTCATGGTCCAGTACCTCGTCGGTGAAGCATAGGAGGTGCGCGGCACCCCTGTATTTGGGTGTGTCTGATGGTTTTAGTGCTCGGTTTTGATTCCGAACTATTATTCTGTCAGTATAGTCATTTGGGCGGCGATGATACTGTGCCGGAACGTGCTTCCTAGGTCCGTAAATGGACCTGGTCAAACCGGCTTTTTTTGTACGTCATTGTTAGCCGCCCTGTCGCGACCACGGGGTGGCCGGTCTGGTTGATCGGCCGTTTTATTTTCCGGCTGAGTTGGCTCTAAGGCCTCGTCGTCGAATTCATGCAACAACTTGCGCTTTGGGTAGCTTTTTGTGTAGCGATTACCGCCGTACTTTTCTTTCGTGTGAAGCACTTTATTCCATCTGCTGTTGAGCTTATTCTGCGCGGTCTTAAGCCTTTGCTTCTGCTTCTTCAGGCTCCACGTGGTTTCAATGAGCCTTTTATGAAGGTTCTCTTATTCCAAGTGTCTTCAGGGATGATGTGTGCATCGCCGTCTGGACTATTCATGTCTCCGGAGACAGGTTGATGAGTTTTACCCTTGGGGTCGCCGTGACCGGATAGCGGCTCCGTACTATGTTCGCCGTCCACTGGTTCACCCTTCTCCACCGCTGGGTTCATGTGGTCGTTGTCTCCTTTGGGGTCGACCGGGGTGTTACTCTTTCTTGCACTGTTATCGCTGTTTTTGCCGGGGTGGGATTTGGAGAGGCGCTTACGCCGTCGCTTTGGTTGCTTCTCGACAACAGAAGCGTCGGATATGGATTCCCCACAGCATGTATCGTCCAACTACACCTGCACCAAGACAGTCTTATGTTGCATCGCGTCTGCCTCCACCCCCGTCGAGGCATTTGTCGGTGTCAAAACCGGCGGATCTCGCGTAGGGGGTCCCGAACTGTGCGCCTAAGGCGGATGGTAACAGGAGGCGGGGGACACAATCTTGACCCAGGTTCAGGCCCTCTCGATGGAGGTAATACCCTACTTCGTACTTGATTGATCTTGATGATATGAGTATTACAAGAGTTGATCTACCACGAGATCGGAGAGGCTAAACCCTAGAAGCTAGCCTATGGTATGATTTTTGTGTTCTTATGACCCACAAGTATAGGGGATCTATCGTAGTCCTTTCGATAAGTAAGAGCGTCGAACCCAATGAGGAGCAGAAGGAAATGATAAGCGGTTTCCAGCAAGGTATTCTATGCAAGTACTAAAATAAGTGGTAACAGATAGTTTTGTGATAAGATAATTTGTAATGAGCAACAAGTGAAAAAAGTAAATAAGGTGCAACAAGGTATCCCAATCCTTTTTGTAGAAAAGGACAAGCCTGGACAAACTCTTATATGATGTAAAGCGCTCCGAGGACACATGGGAATATCGTCAAGCTAGTTTTCATCACGCTCATATGATTCGCGTTTGCTACTTTCATAATTTTGTATGTGGGTGGACCGGTGCTTGGGTGCTGCCCTTACTTGGACAAGCATCCCACTTATGATTAACCTCTATTGCAAGCATCCGCAAATACAACAAAAGTATTAAGGTAAACCTAACCATAGCATGAAACATATCGATCCTTATCAGCCCCTTACGAAGCAACGCATAAACTAGGGTTTAAGCTTCTGTCACTCTAGCAACCCATCATCTACTTATTACTTCCCAATGCCTTCCTCTAGGCCCAAACAATGGTGAAGTGTCATGTAGTCGACGTTCACATAACACCACTAGAGGAGAGACAACATACATCTCATCAAAATATCGAACGAATACCAAATTCACATGACTACTAATAGCAAGACTTCTCCCATGTCCTCAGGAACAAAAGTAACTACTCACAAAGCATAAACATGTTCATAATCAGAGGGGTATTAATGTGCATATAGGATCTGAACATATGATCTTCCACCAATTAAACCAACTAGCATCAACTACAAGGAGTAATTAACACTACTAGCAACCTAGTAGCACCAATCCCGGACTTGGAGACAAGAATTGGATACAAGAGATAAACTAGGGTTTTGAGATGAGATGGTGCTGATGAAGATGTTGATGGAGATTGCCCTCTCCCGATGAGAGAAGCATTGGTGATGACAATGGCAATGATTTCCCCCTCCGGGAGGGAAGTTTCCACGGCAGAACAGCCCTGCCAGAACCCTAGATTGGTTCCGCCAAGGTTCCGCCTCGTGGCGGCGGTGTTTCTTCCGAGAAGATGGCTTATGATTATTTTCCCATCAAAAGAGTCCATATAGCAGAAGATGGTCACCGGAGGGCCACCAAGGGGCCCATGAGGTAGGGGGCGTGCCTAGGGGGTAGGGCGCCCCCACCCTCGTGGGCAGGGTGTGGCCACCCTGATGAAGATCTTGCGCTCTGTATTTTTTATATATTTGGAAAACATCATCCTTGAAGTTTCAGGACTTTTGGAGCTGTGCAGAATAGGTCTCTAATATTTGCTCCTTTTCCAGCCCAGAATCCCAGCTGCCGGCATTCTCCCTCTTTATGTAAACCTTGTAAAATAAGAGAGAATAGGCATAAGTATTGTGACATAATGTGTAATAACAACCCATAATGCAATAAATATTGATATAAAAGCATGATGCAAAATGAACGTATCAACTCCCCCAAGCTTAGACCTCGCTTGTCCTCAAGCGAAAAGCCGAAATCGGAAAATATGTCCACATGTTTAGAGATAGAGGTGTCAATAAAAAATAAAATACAGACATGAGGGCATCATGATCATTCTTAGAACAACAACTTATATAATTCTTTCCATATGATTTCTTATGCTAGAGTAATAATTCAATCACAATATCAAGTATGAATCGTAAACTTCATTGAAAACTAACAAACTATAATCTCAGTCATTGAAGCAATTGCAATTTATCATAACATAGGAAAGAGTCAATGTATAAGAGCTTTTCAGCAAGTCCACATACTCAACTATCATATAATGTTTCACAATTGCTGACACTCACGCAATACTTATGGGTATGGAGTTTTAATCGGACACAGAGAAAGATAGGGGCTTATAGTTTTGCCTCCCAACGTTTTACCTCAAGGGTAATGTCAACAGTAATAGTTCATGAAAACTCACATCCAATTAGCCATATATACCAAGATCTTTCCAACATATTGTGCTTGCCAAAGGATAAAATGTAAAAAGGAAGGGTGAAGATCACCATGACTCTTATGCAATGTAGGAGATGAAAGTAAAAGATAGGCCCTTCACAGAAGGAAGCAGAGGTTGTCATGCACTTTTATGGTTGGATGCACAAAACCCTAATGCGAAAGAACGTCACTTTATATTGCCACTTGTGATATGGACCTTTATTATGCAGTCTGTCACTTTTATTACTTCCATATCACACGATCGTATAAAGCTTATTTCTTCCACACCAATCAATCATACATATTTAGAGAGCAATTTTTATTGCTTGCACCGATGACAACTTACTTGATGGATCTTACTCAATCCATAGGTAGGTATGGTGGAGTCTCATGGCAAAACTGGTTTAAGGGTGTTTGGAAGCACAAGTAGTATCTCTACTTGGTGCAATGAATTTGGCTAGCATGAGGGGGAAAGGCAATCTCAACATGTTGGAGGATCCAAGACAATATAATTTATCTCAGATGTAAGAAAACATAACCCATTACATTGTCTTCCTTGTCCAATGTCAACTCTTTAGCATGTCATATTTTAATGAGTGCTCACAATCATAAAAGATGTCCAAGATAGTATATTTATATGTGAATACCTCTCTTTCTTTATTACTTCCTATTAATTGCAACGATGACCAAAACTATGTTTGTCAACTCTCAACAACTTTTATTCATCATACTCTTTCTATGTGAGCTCATTACTCTCCATAAGAGTCACATGATCTCTTTGTTTATTTTTATTTCTTTCTCTTTTCCTTTATTCACTTAGGATCATGGCAAAATAATCAAGCCCTTGACTCAACACTAATCTTTATTATATAGATCATGGACTCGATTACATAGAAGGATAATAAAGCAAAACTCACAACTAGATCATACTAAGAACTTTTATTCTACTAGATCAAGATATTACCAAAAGGATCGAACTAAGAAAAATGGTAAAGATAAAAGTGATGGTGATACGATACCGGGGCACTCCTCCAAGCTTGGTAGTTGCCAAGTGGAGTGCCCATACCAGATACTCAATTCTTCTTTGTTGGTGGAGACGGTGGTGATTTTGTTGATGGCGTAGGCTTCTTCCTTAATTTGCGTTTGAGGATAGAATTTTGGTCCCTCAGGTCCTCGATCTCCTGTTCCAGGCTCAGTACCTTTTTGCATAGTTCCTGCTTGTTTTCCTACAAGAGGCGAAAAGGGATAAACTCGATCTTAGGTTTCTTTACTCTATCCGGGAGGCTTGACTTTTTGAACTCCACATGCATGTCCCCAGGTTGAGGTAGTGGGACTTCATCTTCATCTGAGTTCATAGTCTTCTTCTTCTTCTTCTTCTTCCGTGGTCTAACCATAATGCTCCACATCCCCATAGACCTTAGGATCTGCAAGGTAATCAGCCACATAGCTTTCTCCTTCCGAATCCTGGGACGACATGTTGCTCTGTCTATAGCAGGACAGCTCAAAACAAAGACAAGAGATTTTTGCGTGATACGGGAGTCAAAACCCCTGGGAGGTTATATAATGAATTTTTACCAACCAAAATACGTGTCCTGTAAGAAAACGGAGTCCGGAGAGCACACGAGGTGCCCATGAGGTAGGTGGGCGCACCCAGGGGGTAGGGCGCGCCCTCCACCCTCGTGGAGCCCTCGTGTCCTTTCTGGACTGCTGCTTATTTTTCTATTTTTCTAGATATTCCAAAACGGAGAAATATTGCCTTAAAAACTGTTTTGGAGTCGGTTTACTTACCGTACCACATACCTATTCCTTTTCGGAGTCTAAACCGTTCCGGAAAGTGTCACTTATGTATTCCTCCAGGGTTACGGTTTCAGTAACATTGGTTTCAACATTTATAGGATTACCTGAGATATAGTGTTTGATTCTTTGACCGTTCACCACCTTCGGATTTGTGCCTTCGAAGTTGTTGATTTTTATTGCACTGGAACGGTAGACCTCCTCGATAATGTAAGGACCCTCCCATTTAGAGAGAAGTTTTCCTGCAAAAAATCTTAAACGAGAGTTTTATAGCAATACATAATCACCTACGTTAAACTCACGCTTTTGTAACCTTTTATCATGCCATCTTTTAACTTTTTCTTTAAACAACTTGGCATTTTCGTAGGCTTGGGTTCTCCATTCATCAAGTGAGCTAATATCAAATAACCTCTTCTCACCGGCAAGTTTAAAATCATAATTAAGTTCTTTAATATCCCAATAAGCCTTGTGTTCTAGTTCGAGAGGTAAGTGACATGCTTTTCCATAGACCATTTTGTACGGAGACATACACATAGGATTTTTATATGCGGTTCTATAGGCCCATAATGCATCATCAGGTTTCTTGGACCAATTCTTTCTGGACCTATTAACAGTCTTTTGTAAAATTAATTTGAGTTCTCTATTACTCAATTCTACTTGACCACTAGACTAAGGGTGATAAGGAGATGTAATTATATGATTAACATCATATTTAGCAAGCATTTTACGAAAAGCACCATGAATAAAATGTGAGCCACCATCAGTCATTAAATATCTAGGGACTCCAAACCTTGGAAAAATAACTTCTTTAAGCATTTTAATAGAAGTGTTATGATCAGCACTACTAGTTGGAATAGCTTCTACCCACTTAGTAACGTAATCAACAACAACTAAAATATGTGTATAACCATTAGAGGAAGGAAAAGGTCCCATATAGTCAAAGCCCCTAACATCAAATGGTTCAATAACAAGTGAATAATTCATAGGCATTTCTTGACGTCTGCTAATATTACCAATTCTTTGACATTCATCACAAGATAAGACAAACTTACGGGCATCCTTGAAGAGAGTAGGCCAATAAAAACCAGATTGCAGTACCTTATGTGCAGTTCTATCTCCAGCATGGTGTCCTCCATAAGCTTCGGAGTGACACTTGTGTAGGATCTGTTCCTGTTCATGCTCAGGTACACAACGTCTAATAACACCATCTACTCCTTTATAAAGATGTGGGTCATCCCAAAAGTAATGCCTCAAATCATAAAAGAACTTTTTTCTTTTACGGGTATGTGAAACTAGGTGGTATAAACTTAGCAACAATGTAATTAGCATAATCAGCATACCATGGAGCAGTATGAGAAGTATTTATGACATTTAATTGCTCATCAGGAAAGCTATCATCAATAGGGAGTGGGTCATCAAGCACATTTTCTAACCTAGACAAGTTGTCTGCAACGGGGTTCTCAGCTCCTTTTCTATCAACAATATGTAAATAAAATTCTTGTAGCAAGAGAACCCATCTAATAAGTCTAGGTTTAGCATCTTTCTTTTCCATAAGATATTTAATAGCAGCATGATCAGTGTGAATAGTTACTTTAGAATCAACAATATAAGGTCTAAACTTATCACAGACAAATACAACTGCTAAGAATTCTTTTTCAGTAGTAGCATAATTCCTTTGAGCATTGTCTAGAGTTTTACTAGCATATTGAATAACATTTAGTTTCTTATCAACTCTTTGTCCTAGAACAGCACCTACAGCATAATCACTAGCATCGCACATAATTTCAAAGGGTAAATTCCAATCAGGTGGCTGAACAATAGGTGCAGAGATCAATGCTTTCTTAAGTATTTCAAATGCTTCTACACAATCATTATCAAAGACAAATGGTATATCTTTTTGTAATAAATTAGTCAGAGGCCAAGAGATTTTTGAGAAGTCCTTGATGAACCTCCTATAAAAACTGACATGACCAAGGAAACTTCTTATATCTTTGATGTCCTTGGGACATGGCATCTTTTCAATAGCATCAACCTTAGCTTTATCAACTTCAATACCTCTTTCAGAAACTTTATGCCCCAAGACAATACCTTCATTAACCATAAAGTGGCACTTTTCCCAATTCAAGACAAGATTAGTTTCTTCACATCTCTGCAAAACTCGATCAAGGTTGCTCAAGCAATCATCAAAAGAAGATCCATAGACGGAAAAGTCGTCCATGAAAACCTCACAAATCTTTTCACAAAAGTCAGAGAATATAGCCATCATGCATCTTTGAAAGGTAGTAGGTGCATTACATAAACCAAAAGGCATACGTCTATAAGCAAAAGTACCAAAAAGGCATATAAAACTAGTCTTTGATTGATCTTTGGCTAACATAGGTATTTGAGAGAAACCAGAATAACCATCTAGATAGCAAAAATGTGTATGTTTGGATAATCTTTCTAGCATTTGATCGATAAAAGGTAAGGGGTAATGATCTTTTTAGTAGCCTTATTTAATTTGCAGAAATCAATTACCATCCTATAACCAATAATAATTCTTTGAGGAATCAATTCATCTTTATCATTAGGAACAACAGTAATACCTCCCTTCTTAGGGGCACAATGGACATGACTTACCCACTTATTATCAGCAACGGGATAAATTATACCTGCCTCAAGGAGCTTTAGTATCTCCTTTTTTACCACTTGTTTCATTTTAGGATTCAGACGACGTTGATGATCATGAACTGGTTTAGCATCTTCTTCCAAATTAATATTATGTTGACATAGAGTGGGACTAATGCCCTTAAGATCATCAAGAGTATACCCAATAGCAGCACGGTGCTTCTTCAGAGTTTTCAATAATCTCTCTTCTTCATGTTCTGAAAGGTTAGCACTAATAATAACAGGGTATATCCTTTTCCCATCAAGATAAGCATATTTAGGAGTATCAGGTAACGGTTTAAGGTCAAACACGGGATCACCCTTGGGTGGAGGAGGATCCCCTAGGACTTCAACAAGTAAATTGTTTTTCAGAATAGGTTCCTATTTAAAGAATACTTCATCTAATTCCCTTCTTTCATTCATAAACATATCATTTTCATGGTCTAGCAAATATTGTTCTAAAGGATCACTAGGAGGTACGGCAATAGAAGCAAGACCAATAATTTCATCCTTACTAGGTAATTCTTCTTCACGGTGTTGTCTACTAAATTTAGAAAAATTAAATTCATGAGTCATATCATCTAAACCGACAGTAATAACATCCCTTTTGCAATCTATGGTAGCATTAACAGTATTTAAGAAGGGTCTACCAAATATAATGGGACAAAAACTATCTTGTGGGGAACCAAGAACAAGAAAATCAGCAGGATATTTAGTTTTCCCACACAAGACTTCAACACCTCTAACAATTCCCATTGGTGAAATAGTATCTCTATTAGCAAGTTTAATTGTAACATCAATATCTTCCATCTCAGCAGGTGCAATATCATGCATAACTTCTTGGTATAAAGAATAAGGTATTGCACTAGCACTAGCACCCATATCACATAAGCCATGATAACAATGATCTCCTATTTTAACAGAAATAACAGGCATGCCTACCACAGGTCTAGGTTTATCTATATCACAGGGTTTAGCAATTCTAGCAGTTTCATTACAGAAATAAATAACATGCCCATCTATATTATCAGACAAGAGATGTTTAACAGTAGCAATATTAGGTTCAACTTTAACTTGCTCAGGAGGTGTATATGTTTTAATATTGCTTTTATGAACCATAGTTGAAGCTTTAGCATGATCCTTTATCCTAACAGGGAAAGGTGGTTTCTCAACATAAGAAGTAGGAACAATAGGATCATTATAAGTAATAGTCTTTTCTTCAACTTTAATAGGTGCAGCTACTTTTACTTCTATGGGAGGATGATATTTAAACCACTTCTCCTTGGGGAGATCAACATAAGCAGCAAAAGATTCACAGAAAGAAGCTACTATCTCAGAGTCAAGTCCATATTTAGTGCTAAATTTACGAAAAATATCGGTATCCATAAAAGATTTAACACAATCAAAACTAGGTGTCATACCTGACTCCTTACCATTGTCGAGGTCCCAATCTTCGGAGTTGCGTTTAATTCTTTCCAATAAATCCCATTTGAATTCAATAGTCTTCATCATAAAAGAGCCAGCACAAGAAGTATCAAGCATGGTGCGATTGCTACCAGAAAGCCGAGCATAAAATTTTTGAATAATCATTTCTCTTGAGAGATCATGATTGGGGCATGAATATAACATTGATTTAAGCCTCCCCCAAGCTTGAGCGATGGTTTCTCCTTCACGAGGCCAAAAATCATATATATAATTGCGATCACGATGAACAAGATGCATAGGATACAACTTTTGATGAAATTCCAATTTCAATCGTTTGTAGTTCCAGGACTCCATATCATCACATAGCCTATACCATGTTGATGCATCTCCCCTCAAAGATAAAGGGAAGACCTTCTTCTTAACAACATCTCCAGGTACACCTGCAAGCTTAAATAATCCACAAACTTCATCCACATATATTAGATGCTCATCAGGATGTTTTGTTCCATCTCCTAAAAAAGGATTAGCTAGCAGTTTTTCTACCATACACAAAGGAATTTCAAAGCCAGCATTTTCATTTTCAGTAGGTTCAGTAGGTTGAGGAGCAACTCTTTGCTCTACTGGTCGGGGTGAAGATACCCTGAACAAGCCCCTTAGAGGATTACTTTTGATAGTAACAAGTGACAGTAAATTTCAGCACACTATATAAAATTTTCCTTACCAAATTCCACCTACCAAAGGTGCTTCACTCCCCGGCAACGGCGCCAGAAAAGAGTCTTGATGACCCACAAGTGTAGGGAATCTATCATAGTCCTTTCGATAAGTAAGAGTGTCGAACCCAACGAGGAGCAGAAGGAAATGGTAAGTGGTTTCCAACAAGGTATTCTCTGCAAGTACTGAAATAAGTGATAACATATAGTTTTGTGATAAGATAATTTGTAATGAGCAACAAGTGACAAAAGTAAATAAGGTGCAGCAAGGTGGCCCAATCCTTTTTGTAGCAAAGGACAAGCCTGGAGAAACTCTTATATGATGTAAAGCGCTCCTGAGGACACATGGGAATATCGTCAAGCTAGTTTTCATCACGCTCATATGATTCGCATTCGGTACTTTGATAATTTGGTATGTGGGTGGACCGGTGCTTGGGTGCTGCCCTCACTTGGTCAAGCATCCCACTTATGATTAACCTCTATTGCAAGCATCCGCAAATACAACAAAAGTATTAAGGTAAACCTAACCATAGCATGAAACATATGGATCCTTATCAGCCCCTTATGAAGCAACGCATAAACTACGGTTTAAGCTTCTGTCACTCTAGCAACCCATCATCTACTTATTACTTCCCGATGCCTTCCTCTAGGCCCAAATAATGGTGAAGTGTCATGTAGTCGACGTTCACATAACACCACTAGAGGAGAGACAACATACATCTCATCAAAATATCGAACGAATACCAAATTCACATGACTACTAATATCAAGACTTCTCCCATGTCCTCAGGAACAAAAGTAACTACTCACAAAGCATAAACATGTTCATAATCAGAGGGGTATTAATGTGCATATAGGATCTGAACATATGATCTTCCACCAATTAAACCAACTAGCATCAACTACAAGGAGTAATTAACACTACTAGCAACCTACTAGCACCAATCCCGGACTTGGAGACAAGAATTGGATACAAGAGATAAACTAGGGTTTTGAGATGAGATGGTGCTGATGAAGATGTTGATGGAGATTTCCCTCTCCCGATGAGAGAAGTGTTGGTGATGACGATGGCGATGATTTCCCCCTCCGGGAGGGAAGTTTCCACGGCAGAACATCCCCGCCAGAACCCTAGATTGGTTCCGCCAAGGTTTCACCTCGTGGCGGCGGAGTTTCATCCGAGAAGATGGCTTATGATTATTTTCCCATCAAAAGAGTCCATATAGCAGAAGATGGTCACCGGAGGGCCACCAAGGGGCCCATGAGGTAGGGGGCGCACCTAGGGGGGTAGGGCGCGTCCCCACCCTTGTGGGCAGGGTGTGGCCCCCCTGGTGAAGTTCTTGCGCTTAGTATTTTTATATATTTGGAAAACATCATCCTTGAAGTTTCAGGAATTTTGGAGCTGTGCAGAATAGGTCTCTATTATTTGCTCCTTTTCCAGCCCAGAATCCCAGCTACCGGCATTCTCCCTCTTTATGTAAACCTTGTAAAATAAGAGAGAATAGGCATAAGTATTGTGACATAATGTGTAATAACAGCCCATAATGCAATAAATATTGATATAAAAGCATGATGCAAAATGGACGTATCATTGTCCTACAGACTAAAACCCTCTGGTTTATATAGACACTGGAGGGGCTAGGGTTACACAGAGTTGGTTACAAGGGAGGAGATTTACATATCCGAATCGCCAAGCTTGCCTTCCACGCAAAGGAGAGTCCCACCCGGACACGGGACAAAGTCTTCAATCTTGTGTCTTCATAGTTCACCAGTCCGGCCAAGGGATATAGTCCGGCTGTTCGAGGACCCCCCCAATCCAGGACTCCCTCGGTAGCCCCTGAACCAAGCTTCAATGACGATGAGTCCGGCGCGCATATTGTCTCTGGCATTCCAAGGCGGGTTCCTCCTCCGAATACTCCATAGAAGATTTTGAACACAAGGATAGTGACCGGCTCTGCAAAATAAATTCCACATACCACCGTAGAGAGTATAATATTTCCACAAATCTAATCTACTAACAACTTTTCATAACGTGACATCACGCCCTGGCCTTGGTTATTATTTGAACCGTTTTTCTCAACCAGCCACTGCACGTGATGCGAGGCGGTTTTATTGGCACGTCTTGTCGAAGCAGAGATCGTGTCCCCTTATCATGGGATTCTCATCAATACGGGTGTGGGTAATCCAATCGTGCTTGTTAATACGACTCCTCAATTTTAGGCAAGTTCCAAACGGCCGCGCGGATGACGCTTGATATTCCCCCTCTTTATAAAGGGGCCAAAGCCTGTCCTTTTCTTCTCGCGCTCAGTCCCTCCCTTCCCCCACCTTGAGTTCCAACACCCGAGGCTCAGGCCAAGCGCTTCGGACCTTCAATCATGTGCGGATCCAACCTTCAGGGCCAGTGGATGGCTTCCTCCGTCACGGCGGAGGACATCAAGAAGCTAAGGGAGGCCAGGTATCTGACCTCCGAAATCTCGCATAGGCTGCCTGCCCGAGGGCAGGTCATCCCTACTCCCGAACCCAACGAGAGTGTCGTATTTGTTTTCCACTTCCTCCGAGGGCTAGGCTTTAGCCTTGATCCCTTCGCTAGAGGGCTCATGTTCTATTATGGGCTTGACTTCCACGATCTAGCTTCGGATTTCATTCTTCACATCTCGTTGTTTATCATCGTATGTGAGGCCTTCCTCCGCATCACCCACACTTCGGCTTATGGCTCAAGACCTTCAATATGAAGCCAAAGATGATCAATGGGCGACACACAGAATGCGGAGGTGCCACAATAAGCAAAGGCGTCGATGCCCCATGGCCAAAGGGTTCCTTCCCGAAGATATCCAACTTATGGCAGCGGGAGTGGTTTGACATTACAGCTCCCCAAAGTACTAAGTGGGTGGCTGCCCCCGCCTTCCATTCGGGCCCCCACCACAACTGGCGTCATGGGTTAACAAGGGCTAGACTAGGGGCCGGTTAATGACGTGCTGACATTGCAAAGTCGCATCCGAGATCTCCTCAAGAGGGATGTCGGTCTCGTTAAAGTAATGCAAGTTATGCTAGTTCGTTGGGTCCTGCCATGCCAACGTCAATCTCTCCGTATGTGGGAGTTCAACCCAGAAGGACCGCGAACTATTCAGCAGTTCTTCGACGCGACACTCGATGAGATGTATGGATTGTTCTTCGGATCATGAATAAAGTGTCCGGGCACCACCGAGGATGCGGGTCTCAACTGTAATCGTCCATATACCCAGGTAAGTATTTCCATGACCGAACACACTGTCTTTTCATTTGTCATAACATAATTATGAAAGAATTGCTCTTGGTCAGGACTGGGTAAGAAAGGCAAAGATGATCAGGTGTTCGGCCCCCCTTCCCGAGGATGCTGGAGTGCGCACCTTATGAAGTGCCCTCGGGGGAAGATAAAGGGAGAGATGAGGAAGCCGAAAGCGAGCCTCACGCATTACTCATCCAAACCGGGGGAATTAGTACCTCCACGAAGCAGGATAATTAGGGAGAAGAATCTGAAATTCCCTCTCTCCAAGGAAGGAAAAGGACCGCTCCTGAAGACTTGGAAACAAGGGTTTCCAAACGAGAGAAGAAACCCTCGCCAGGGGGCCCTGACCTGGAGGGCATTCCTTCCGCACAGTGCCCGCAAGGGGATCAGCCCTCCACTGAGCTGTAAGTGAACAAAAATACTTTTGGTAAATGTATTTTGCTTTATCTCCATGGACAATAACCGAGACGTATGTTTTGCAGTCCGGATCATAGCTCTTCCGTAAAGAGTTCGTTTTCGGGGGATCTTCTTCCGGAGATGATGGAGAGCAAAATGCCTCCCCTTGTCTCCCCACCTCCTGGGGCAGATGACCCTCAGGTGTCATCACGGAGGATTTCTCCTGATCCGCCAAGGCCAGAAGGTAACCCTTCGGCCACCCGAAGTCCGGAGTATTCATCTCCTAAGGGGAGTAGCAAAAAGAGTTCGGGACTGTCCGGTGGGCAACCGGACGCACGAATGAGCCTTTTGGAGAAAGCGGCTATTTCAGAGGAGCATCATAGTTTAATGAGTACGGTGGTTGAGAGGATCTCATCCACCACAAGTGGGTTGCATGAAGCTTTTACAAGCCTGCTAAGAGGCTTTGAGGTACACAAAGTAATATATAAAAAGTTTTGATGGTACCGCACACGCTAGGTGTGCTCCATACAGATAGTAGCCCCTGAAACTCTGGTTGCTGTCCAGGGGAAGCAAACAGAGGATCATAGTCCCAGGTAAATAATTGCGCTGCTTTCATGTGCAGACGGCTGACGGTCCGGTGGCTGGCCGGACTGCTGAGTTTGCCGGTTTGAGCCGGCAACTTGATGCGGCAGATGCCGACATTGCGCTTGTGAACAAGCGTCTTGACGAGGCACAGGGTATGTATTTTCAGGTGGTCAACAAATATTAAGAGGAGCATGATGCTAGTATCTATAATATGTTGTGACTGCAGATGGAGCTGCCGCCGTGGAGACCCTTCCGGCGTAACTTGCCCGAGCCAAGTCTCGGTCGAGCACAATTTTGGAGAAGTCCTAGAAGGCGCTCGTTTAATAGAGGCTCAGTGCTCGAAGAATATTAAGTTCGAGTGGTATGTATCCCAATTGTAAAAACAATGCTATTTGGATTATAAAGGCTATGTTTATACTTTTGCCTGAAAGTATTATGATGCCTCCTGTGCGACCGTTTTATGTATGTATATAACCTGAAAGTTTGCAGTCATCGACTTCAGCCCCCACGCATGTAATGCGGGGGTTTTCGGAAAAGCGCGTATTCACACTTGATCCAAAGTCTTGGTCCATTAAGGAGGTGATAGCGCGGCGAACAAGGCAATCGGACTATATTGCTTTAACACTTTCACTTAGCCATAGGAGTTTGTCGGTGTTCTGGGAACGGGAGTCCCCAGACTTGCCTGCCTGCGGCCCGCGGCGTGGCTCATAAGGGGGCCCAACGCGGCCCATCTTCATCAACACAGACCCAAGACCCTCGCGAGGGGCCAAGCCTCGCGGGGTGGACGACACGGAGCTTCCTTAGGCACGGCCTCATCAGGCTGGCTCGCGAGGAGGCGGAGAGATCAAGGCAGGGTTCCTCACGAGGTGCCCGTGACGCAAGCCATGACGACCAAGGGTGCCAGGCGGGCGCCAGCCACGCAGTGTCCTCCTTTCCTCTTTGGTGCAAAGGGTGCAAGCGCAGGCGAGAGCATCAAGCAAAGGCACCCGTTTCAGTGCAACGAGACCAAGACCAGTCCAACGGTAGGGAGGAAGTCATTGTGGAGCCCAAGCCAGCGTCACCACCAGAGCCTTTGGCGGGCGAGGACCAACTTTAGTCAGGATAAGTGTACCAGATGTTCCCCTTCAAAATGGCCAATTGTTGGCGGTCTTCCCGCTCAATATTTGGGAAGAGGCCCAGGGCCTTTGCCTATAAATAGGACTAGCCACCCACAGGGTAGAGGGGAGATCGGATCACAATCAAGAAGGGAGAATCTAGAAGCCAAGAGAGAAACTAGCTAGGATGGGATCGAGTAGCATCACACACAGAGAGAGAGAGAAGGGCGACTGAACTCCTCCTAGAAGTTCATCCCCCCAGCCAAGAACAGACCCTCGCGAGGCTGTTCTTCCTTGTATTGCTCATCATCATCAGCCCAAGAGGCAATCCACCACACCACACACTGGAGTAGCGTATTACACCACAACGGTGGCCCGAACCAGTATAAACCCTGTGTCTCTTGTGTTGTTCTTTCCATAGCTTAGATCTTAGCGAGGCGGAGGGGTGCAGGTAGGTAGGAGGCGAAATCTCTGCGCGCACCCTAGTGTTCGAACCTCAAGGGTCTGCCGGAACCTGAAATCCGACATTTGGCGCGCCAGGTAGGGGTGCGCCGGAATTCGTCTTCCACCACCCCGTTCTCCTCCGACCATCACGTCCATGTCTGACGCTCGTCGGGCCCGCGCCGAGCGTCGGGCCGCTTCGCTTCCCACGTCGCCCAGACGGCTCCTGTCGGTGGGCGTCCTCGTCGTTCCCCGTCACCTGCCGTCAACACCGCCACCGGCCCGGCGGGGGACGAGCAGCAAGCATCGTCTCAGTATCCGTTCATGCGGCAAGACGGCCGCACCACTACTCCCTCGCTCACCCCAGCTGGTTCTTCGTCCCACGCACTCCGCGCACCCATGGAGGCTCGAGCTGCGCTCATCGCGGAAAACAAGCTGCTGCGCTACCGTCCCGTCGATGACGTCTATGAAGAATGGCTCGACCGCGTCGCCGAGCTCGTCCTCGCCGCAGGGGGCTCTCCTGCGCCGTCCGTTCCGCTGCAACGCACCCCGCCCCGCGCGGGCGATGAAGCTCCGGGGGCGCCCCAGCCGCCTCCTCCTCAAGAAGGTGCCATGGCTCCAAGGCGCGTGGCCCCTGGGCGGATTCCGCTCCGTCAGGTGCCAGCGCGGCAAGAGCAGAGCTGCCAAGAAGTCCCTCGCCCGCAAGAAGCTGCCCGGGCGCTCCCTGCTCCAGCACGTCGCGACCATGTTCCTGCTCCCGCACGTCAAGACCCCGCGCTGCTCCCAGCTGCAACGCATGGGGACATGCAAGACCAAGCTCTCCGTCACCCAAGGCCTCCCGTGGCCACAACAGGGTGCCGTGCCTTCACCATCGAGCTACGCAGCGTCGCGTGGCCCGGCAAGTTCAAGCCAGACCTGCCTCCTCGTTACGACAGCACGGCCGACCCTGCGGAGTTCCTCCAGCTCTATGAGCTGGGCATCAAAGCTGCCAACAGAGACGAGAAGGTCATGGCAAACTAGTTTCCCATGGAGCTCAAGGATGGGGCCCGCACCTGGCTCCTGAACCTGACTCCAGGCACGATCTTCTCCTGGGACGAGATGCGCACCCGCTTCATCGCCAACTTCCAAGGTACTCGCGACCGGCCACCCGCCGTGAGCGACATGCGCCGCATCAAGCAACAACCCGGAGAGACCCTGCAGAAGTACATCCAGCGCTTCAACAACGCACACCTCAAGATTCCCAAGGTGACCGAGGAGGCCATCATCTCAGCCTTCTCCGACAGCGTGCACGACGTCAAGATGAAGGAGGAGCTGGCGATGCATGAAGACCTGTGCACTTCCTTGGAGTTGTTCAACTTGGCAATCAAGTGCGCCAGGGCTGAAGAAGGGCGTCTCTCCCTCCTCGAGCTGCCTGCCGCGGACCCAGAAGAGAAGAAGCCCAAGGCCAAGGATGTGAAGCGCAAGGGGGCTGCCGTGCTCGCGGCAGAACCAGACACCAAGCGGGGCAGAGATCAGCCCGAATCTTCCAAGGGCAGTCGATACTGTGTGTACCACGACCTCCACACCCACAACACCAACGAATGTCAAGAGCTCCGAGCCGTGAGAGAAGGAAGGATCGGCCGTCGCCCCGACCACGGTGACCGGGGCTACAATCGAGGAGGAAGAAGGAACGCAGAACGCTGGGAAGACCGCTGCCCGCACCTAGGGTGGCATGATCGACCTCGCGAGGATCGCTGACAAGACCCGCCTCGCGAGGGAGACTGGAGGGATCAGCCTCGCGAGGATCACCCGCCAGGCAACGCAGGCCTCCCTCCGCTGCCGCCGCAGCCAAGGAGAAACTAGGACCGCCATCAGGACGAGGGGGCTGGGGGCTTCCAGGAGCCGCGCGCGATCACCTGCATCCTGGGCGGGGCTCAAGCCCCAGCCTCTCAACGCATGTTCAAGCAGTTCGCCCGCGAAGTGAATGCAGTCCTCCCCAAGCTCGAAGCCACGCGCCCTCTCAGGTGGTCGGTGTGCGCCATCACGTTCAGCTCAGCAGATCAGCTCAAGTGTGCGGCCACAGCCAGAGTCCTCCCGATGCTTTGTTCCCCAATTATCAGCAACGTGGTGGTCACCAGGACCCTCATCGATGGTGGGGCAGGGCTCAACGTCATGTCCATGGAAACATTCAACAATCTCCAAGTGCCCTACAACCAGCTTCAGCCAACCAAGCCTTTCTCCGGAGTCACCGACGGCTCCACGGTCCCGATTGGGCAGGTCCGCCTCCCTGTCACCTTCGGGGCACGCGACAACTACCGCACCGAGCTCATCGACTTCGACGTCGCTCACATTCGCCTGCCGTACAACGCCATCCTTGGGTACCCAGCACTGGCCAAGTTCATGGCCGTAACTCAGCACGGCTACAACATCCTCAAGATGCCAGGAAGTGGCGGAGTCATCACGGTGCCCTGTGAAGAGAAGGATGCGATGTGTTCCCTGGAACGAGCCTTTCAGGCCGCATCGCTGGAAGACCCGGATCACGGAAGCAGGAGGCTTCCCGAGACCGCCCCCAAGAAGAAGAAGACATCGTTCGGCCCAGCCCCTCAGGAGGCAGGCCCCTCAAGGCCCGCGCCTGCCTAGGGGGAACCTCCTTCCATCGCATAGGAAAGCGCGCCCGGCGCCCTCCTCAGGCAGGGCTCGGGGGCTCTCCCCTGGAGGGCCACCGACCTGTCTAAGGTCACGAGGGAGGCGCTTGGGCACCACATGGAGGCGTGTTTCGAAGCATGTTTCCCTTAAGAAGGAGTAAGGCAAGGAGGGCCAGACCCTCAGGAGTTCGTCAGCAAGGCCATTCAGGAGCTACAGGAGTCAAGAGTCATGAGAGGCGGCCGCCGCCTACCAGCTGTGGCTCCCCATCCAGGCGAGGATGGTGTTCTGCGCGTCTGCATCGACATACCAGGGCTCAATCGAGTCGCCTCTCTGGAGCGCCTCTGGCCCTCGCGAGTGGGGCGCTGTGAAGGTCCACCCCACAGCTACGTTCGCATGCCTTACGTCTTGCCAAACGCGGCTGCCATGTACCAGCGCCTCATGAGGGGCATCATGGAGGCTCAAGAGGCCAAGCGTTCCGCAGCCCTGGCAGAGATGGAGATGGTTCGCGAGGAGCCACCAGCGCCTCCGGAGCCTCCCGAGGCCCCTGGGCCTGGGGGCTCGTGAGGATCGGCTTCCGCAGCCCACCGAGTTTGCTACGCCAACACTCCTTCGTCCTCAACATCATCAGGTGACATCTTTCAAGTTTCATTTCCAGCTCGGAGCGCCCCCCAGGGCTGCATTATTCCCAGGCCGCGTGGGTCCGTCCCTGCGGCATGTATCCCTTTTATTTTATGTTGTTAGCTTACCTTGTTGGGGGCGCCCCTCGGGCTGCATCATCCCCAAGTCGCTCGGGCCAGACCCAGCGACATGTATCCCCTTTTGCGTTTATTTCCGGCTATGCGCTTGACCCACCATGCTTGATTATTTGATGCCTGTCCACGGCACCTCTTCTTCTCCATGCCGACCACTTGCATGTTAAAGGGGGGTACCTGAGCATCGCGACTCAGGGCTCTTACTGGCTCTCCAGCCCTCACCCTCTGGCCTTGTCCACGGCATCGCGACCTGGCATACCAGCGACAGCTGAGACCAGCTCGAGGGCCGGGACCCGAGGATGTAGAGTGTCGGCATCTAACCAAATTTGCAGGGACACATCACAAGATAAGGCCCAGTGCCAGGCGCAACCCGCCTAGAGGTAGGGCCCCGTGAGTCCCGCGCTGGCTCACGGGTGCCCAGATACACCTCGCCAGGCCCTACCGTGCTAGCCACGTGTCAGGGTGGGGCTGTACACGCCCCGGGGGTTCCTCCCGGAGGGGAGCCTCCTCCCACGTACCAGTGGAAGCACCATGCTCCGCGCTGGCTGACGACACTGCCGAGGAGCGGCTATGCCCGTACACATATGGAAGCGCTATGCTCCGCGCTGGAGATAAACAACTGAGGGCGGCCCCCGGGCCGCATCAACCTCAGGGAGCCCAGAGCTCAGTGTCTAGCCTTATCGTAACGCCTCCCCTCGGGAGTGCCGCGCGAGGGGGCTGGGCATGGGGGCTGTGCCTGGGTCATGCCCAGACGCACGCCACCCAGCCAGGCCCCCCGGGGCCTGGTTTGTCGCACGTCTCTCCCCGAGCGGAGCCAAGGTACGAAGGCCGTTTGAGCATAAAGGGGGACTCCTGAGCATCGCGACTCAGGAGCCTAACTGGTCACGTAGCCCCTCACTCCTTAGTTCCGAAAGGCTAACGGCGGTTGAGGTATGCGCGCGGCCGGGCTCTGCAGACGTAGAACGGTAGATCCACCCACATCACACCTCCCTACTTGTTGTTCATGCGCCAAGGGGGACTCCTGAGCATCGCGACTCAGGAGCCTAACTTGTCACGTAGCCCCTCACTCCTTGGTCCCGTCCTGGTTTCCGGTCGGGGCTAACGGCGGCTGAGGTATGCGCGGGGCCGGGCTCTGCCGGCGTAGAACATAAGCAAGTAGGAAGGAAAAGCGTAAATTTCAAGGAATTCAAAAGCTAATATTACAGTCCACACTGTTATCTCAATGCCAAACGCAAGTTTAAACGCCTCCCCGAGGCATGATACATGTGCAGGAATTAAAGGCAAGACAGGAGCCACAACGGAGTCACTTGTCGGCGGTGGAGCAGCGCGGAGTGGGTTCGCCTCATGGAGCAGCGGGGTCGGCAGCGCCTTGCTTCGGCTTGGTGCTGAAGGCCCGGAACTTCCCCAGCAGAGCCTCCGCGCGACCCTTCACGGCCTCGGCAGCGGCAGCGGCACGCTCGTCGCTTACTGGCTCCAGCAGGCTGTCAAGGTCGACATCGGGATCGCGAAGGTAGATGTGGGTGAGGACCCGCGTCAGCGCTGCAGAAGACAGGACACGCGCCTCAGCCTCGGCCATGGGGCCAAGGCCAAGGGCGAAATCTTCAAGAGCGCGAACCAGGAAGGGAAGCAGCTTGGCGGGGCCGTCCTCGGCGCCAGCCAGTGGGCTCTCCAGGCCGCTGTCGTAAAGTGTCCTCAGCGAAGAGCGAGCCTTCGCCTCCATCTCCGCGAAGGCCACGCGGTCCTCGGCAAGAACCTGGGCCTTGTCGTCCAGATCGACCTTCCTCGCCCCCAAGTCCTGCTCCAGTGCGCCTAGGCGGTCACGGCGCCTCCTGAGCTTGACCTCCCTCTCCTTGACGGCCGCCTCGCGAGCCTTCACGCCTTCTTCCTGCTCCTGGCGAAGGCGGGCCTCTTTCACGAGCTGGTCCCGCAGGCCTTGCAGCTCGTCCTCCAGCGCCTTGCAGCGACCACGGACGTCGACCACCTCCCCTAGGGCTGCGTCACGAGCAGCCTTCGCCTCAAGGACGGCCTGCATCTCCTCATCGCAAGCTGTCAAGGCCTGGACCAGCACCGCCCGAATCAAAGCGTCGAAGCGAATCCATCCTGAAGCCAGCTCCAAGCGCCCGGCCACCAAGCGAGGGTCGGCGCCAAGAAGATCCTGCCGCAGTCGGTCCAACTCAGCAGAAGCACGATCCAGAACGGCAGGAGGAGTCGGAGAAACAGCTGTTAGTGGAGTAGGAGGAGAAGGCGGTAGCGCAACCACAACATCCTGAGGCGGAGCCTGCTGCGCCCCAATGGCTGTAGTGGCGGCAGCAGGCAAAGGCACCTCGGGAGTCACTTGGGCCATGGGGGTTGAGCTCGCCCCAGCCGGCACAGCCAGGCCTCGCGAGGACGACCGGGCAGGAGAAGCCCGTGCGTCGCGGTCACCTTCCTTCGCGGGCAGAGGCGCTGCCACGGATGGAACCTCAGGAGCTCCCTTCGGCTTCTTTGCTGCGGGCGCCAGCCTGTCCAAAAGATGTGGACGTCAAGCCTCGGCAGCAGAACAAGAAATAAAGACAAGAATCAAGCGCTTACAGGTCGTCGCCAGTGAGCTCAGGTAGCCTCCGGCCAAATTTGAAGCCTGAAAGCCGGCTGGAAGGGTCAACCTTGGGAAGCTCGAGAGCGGAAGGCGCGTCTGTGGTCCGCCTCGGGGCCGGGGCAGACCCGCGGGAGATCAGCCCGGTCCTGTCCTTCTTCGGGTTTGGGGGAAAGCTCCCGCCGCCCTGCTCGTCATCATCCTCGTCGTCATCGCTCGGAGAGAGGCAGAGAGCGCGGGACCTGCGCCGGGGGAGGGGAGCCCTCGACTCTCCGTCAGTCGCCTCGGAGTCAGGCCCTTTTTCCCGCTCCCCTCCTTCCTCCTCTTCGCTGGAGTCATCGGAGGACACGTCCACCGATTCCCCGGGAGTTTCCATGGGCACGGGCCCGTCCTCGTTGAAGACAGCCATGGACTCCACTACCTGCTCCCAGTCGTTGCGGAGGAACAAGGGCGTAGGAGCGCCCTCCAACCTCGCCACATTGCCCCCAACCAGAGATTGGAGGACCGCAGCCAGATCTTCGTCGGCCAAGGCCGCGGGGCTTGGATGGGGCCTCCACATCGGAAGTGAGTACTGCCGAAGCGGAGCCAGTTGGTGCTCCAGGAATTCCCTCAGCAGTGACGCGCCGGTCAGCTTCGCCGCCGCCATGTTGGCCGGCCTCAGATCCGCGTCCATCTTCTCCAACACCAGCTTCGCGCGGGGGTCCGTGAGCTCCGCTCGACCCCAATCGCTAGAGCTCATGGGTTGCTCCGTGGGCAAGATCAGCCGAGGGTGGATGCGCCCAGCATCTGCCAAGACCCACTTGCTCCTGAAGCCCTCAATCCTTTTCCCGGGGTTCGAAATAGCAATGGCGCCACCGTACATGATGAAGCTCGCGCACGCGGAAGCAGGACCGCGAGAGGTCCGGAGGTAGAAGTAGTGGCGCAGCAAGGCCACTGAGGGTTGCACCCCAATGTGAGCCTCGCAGTAATAGGCGAAGATTGCCAGGAGAAGGACGGGGTTGGGGTGGAGATGCAAAGCCTGTAGCTTATAATGGCGGAGGACAGAGAAGAAGAACTCCGAGAAGGGAGGCACCAGGCCAGCAGCAATGGCGCTTACAAAGAACGGATAGAAGGTGCTCCCTTGGCCCTCAGGGGTGGTGGAGCCAGCCTTGAACACCTTCGCCCCGTCGATGCCCTGTGCCGCCGCCATCCGGCGCAACCGGGTGAGGCTTGGCTCAGACACGTTCGGCGAGTCCAGGGCAGACGAGTACCAAGCTCCGGCCGGGGACTGACGAGGCGCCATGGCTTCCTAGGTCACACGGTCGAAGTAGATCTGGAAATTTTGGAGGAAGGAAGGAGAGGCGCAAGAAAGGGGATCTGAGCAGCAACCGGAGAAAGCAAAAAGCAAAGCCTAGGCAGATGCCGCTCCCTTATCAACTCGCGCGGTTACTGAGGCACCCACGTCCAGTCAACCGCCATGCGGCGCCCAAGGCCGCAGGCTGTTAGGGCACGCGGCGCTTCGCCCTTGCCCTTTCGCCTCCCTGCACGGCCAAGTCCGGACGCGCCTTGGGCCTGAGGGCTACTGTCGGCGTTCTGGGAACGGGGGTCCCCAAACTTGCCTGCCTGCGGCCCGCGGCGTGGCTCAAAAGGGGGCCCAGCGCGGCCCATCTTCATCAACACAGACCCAAGACCCTCGCGAGGGGCCAAGCCTCGCGGGGTGGACGACACGGAGCTTCCTCAGGCACGGCCTCATCATGCTGGCTCGCGAGGAGGCGGAGATATCAAGGCGGGGTACCTCACGAGGTGCCCGTGATGCAAGCCATGACGACCAAGGGTGCTAGGCGGGCGCCAGTCGCGCAGTGTCCTCCTTTCCTCTTTGGTTCAAAGGGAGCAAGCGCAGGCGAGAGCATCAAGCAAAGGCACCCGTTTCGGTGCAACGAGTCCAAGACCAGTCCAACGGCAGGAAGGAAGTCATTGTGGAGCCCAAGCTAGCGTCACCACCAGAGCCTTTGGCAGGCGAGGACCAACTTTAGTCAGGATAAGTGTACCAGATGTTCCCCTTCAAAATGGCCAATTGTTGGCGTCCTTCCCGCTCAATATTTGGGAAGAGGCCCAGGGCCTTTGCCTATAAATAGGACTAGCCACCCACAGGGTAGAGGGGAGATCGGAGATCAGATCGCAATCAAGAAGGGAGAATCTAGAAGCCAAGAGAGAAACTAGCTAGGATCCGATCGAGTAGCATCACACACAGAGAGAGAGAAGGGCGACTGAACTCCTCCTAGCAGTTCATCCCCCCAGCCAAGAACAGACCCTCGCGAGGCTGTTCTTCCTTGTATTGCTCATCATCATCAGCCCAAGAGGCAATCCACCACACCACACACTGGAGTAGCGTATTACACCACAACGGTGGCCCGAACCAGTATAAACCCTGTGTCTCTTGTGCTGTCCTTTCCATAGCTTAGATCTTAGCGAGGCGGAGAGGTGCAGGTAGGTAGGAGGCGAAATCTCTGCGCGCACCCCAGTGTTCGAACCTCAAGGGTCTGCCGGAACCCGAAATCCGATAGAGTTTCACAGTGGGGCTACTATATAGCCCCTGGTACTTTCGCGCTTATCCGAATACGGTGCGCATACATACATGACCGGGAAACCGGTCCTTCGTTAATGTGGAGGAATCGCGAAGATTCCGCTGAGTCCTCGAGTGGTTGACCAGTCTCGCGCTTTATCATGACAGTCAGTTTTTGGCTTTCTCTACTGAGGTGCTCATCCAGATGAACCAGGGCACAATTGCAGTAGTTCTCCCGGTACCACCTTAGCCGATAGAGCAGAACATAAGGTAGTAATACACAGGAGCCGGGAAAACCCAACATTTGACCAAAGACATGATTCGGAGCTGATGCATATAAGGCCAAACTCGCAATGCCGAACACTCCCTAAGGTATTCGGACTTTACAACATATACCGGGCTGAGCAAGCCCTTGATAATGAACCCTGAATTTCCAGGTACGTGCATCCGTCTGACGTGGCGAAAATGCCAATAATGTCAGCATCCCTCTCGGTTGTGCTAAGTATCCGGAGGGCATGAAGCAACATGAGACAATGAGAAAGGTTTACACAGGGTCTTAATCTAGAAACAAACCTTTGAGCAGGGCCCTGCTGCACGTCTGCACCTGTGTCTCTATTGTGCTGTGTCCTGGAAGGGTGTAGCATGATTGTCATCTGCAAGAGAGAAAAAACCTAGGTGAAAGTCTACGTGTGTAAAATTGTTTATGCTTAATAGACAATGGAAATTCAATCTAAGTAAGGTCAAACTGAACTATCGTCCTTGTTACATGCGGGAAGCCCCTAGCGTCTGAACTGTTACAGCGAGGGGTGCGTCGGACTCGTCTAGCCATGTCCACGGTCTTGACGACCAATCATTTATTCTGGTTGGAGGGGTCGTTCAGTGTTCGGCTACGAAAGACGCCATACTTTCCTCCGCATGTAAGGAACGCTCTGAGTTTTCGCTAACTATGATGATGCCACGTGGACCGGGCATCTTGAGCTTAAGATAAGTGTAATGCGGTATTGCATTAAAACGAGCGAAGGCTGTTCTTCCGAGTAGTGCTTGATAGCCGCTTCGGAATGGGGCGATGTGGAAGGTTAATTCTTCGCTAAGGAAGTTGTCGGGAGAACCGAATACAACCTCTAGCACTATAGAGCCCGTGCAGTGGGCCTCTCGGCCTGGTACTACTCCTTTAAAGGTAGTATTGCTTTGGCTGATTCTTGTTGGGTCTATCCCCATTTTGCGGACTGTGTCTTGATATATCAGATTAAGACTACTGCCGCCGTCCATAAGGACTCGGGTGAGATGGTATCCATCAATTATTGGGTCTAGTACCAAGCCAGACGATCCTCCGTGCCGGATACTAGTCGGGTGATCCCTGCGATCAAAAGTGATTGGGCAGGCCGACCAAGGGTTGAACTTGGGGGTAACGGGCTCTACGGTGTATACGTCTCAGAGTGCGTGTGTGGTCCTCCTCTTCGTTACGTGAATCATGTTCACTATTTTGACTTCTAGTGGGAATTTTTTCTGTCCCCCAGTGTTCTGTTGGTGAGGCTCATCCTCGTCTTCATTCGGCGTTTAGCTTGCCGGCCTGCTTAAAGACCCAGCATTCTCTGTTGGTGTGATTTGCAGGTTTATCGGAGGTGCCATGAATCTGACATAATCTGTCCAGAATCTTGTTTAGGCTGGACGGTCCATCTCTGTTGCCTTTGAATGGCTTTTTTCGTTTACCGGGTTGAGAGCCCCTGAATCCGGTGTTTTCCGCCGTGTTGTCTGGGCTGTCTTCATTGCTTCGACGCTTGCTTTTATTGCGTCGTGGTTTTCCATTGCCATCCCTGACTTCGGATGTGTTTGGGTCGCTGGTGCGGCTGCGGGCCAGCCAACTATCCCCGCCCGCGCAAAAGCGGGTCATAAGGCTTGTTAGGGCTGCCATTGTCCTTGGTTTTTCCTGGCCGAGGTGTCTGGCAAGCCATTCGTCCCGGACACTATGTTTGAAAGCCGCTAAGGCTTCGGCGTCTGAGCAATCGACAATTTGATTCTTCTTAGTGAGGAATATGTTCCAAAGCTTTCGGGCTGACTCCCCGGGTTGCTGAATTATGTGACTTAAATTGTCTGCATCCGGAGGTCGGACATAGGTCCCTTCAAAATTAGCCCTGAAAGCGTCCTCGAGCTCTTCCCAACTTCCAATTGAGTTTTCGGGGAGGCTTTTCAACCAGTGCCTAGCTGGTCCTTTCAACTTTAAGGGCAAGTATTTGATGGCGTGGAGATCATCTCCACGAGCCATGTGGATGTGAAGGATAAAGTCCTCAATCCAGACCCCGGGGTCTGTTGTTCCGTCGTATGACTCTATGTTCATGGGTTTGAATCCTTCTTGGAATTCATGGTCCAGTACCTCCTCGGTGAAGCATAGGGGGTGCGCGGCACCCCTGTATTTGGGTGTGTCTGACGGTTGTAGTGTTCGGTTTTGATTCTGAACTATTATTCTGTCAGTATAGTCATTTGGGCGGCGATGATTCTGTGCCGGAACGTGCTTCCTAGGTCCGTAAATGGACCTGGTCAAACCAGCTTTTTTGTGTATGTCATCATTAGCCGCCCTGTCGCGACCACGGGGTGGCCGGTCCGGTTGATTGGCCATTTTATTTTCCGGCTGAGTGGGCTCTAAGGCCTCGTCGTTGAATTCAGGCAACAGCTTGCGCTTTGGATAGCCTTTTGTGTGGCGATTACCGCCGTACTTCTCTTTCGTGTCAAGCACTTTATTCCATCTGTTGTGGAGCGTATTCTGCGCGGTCTTAAGCCTTTGCTTCTGCTTCTTCAGGCTCCGCGTGGTTTCAATGAGCCTTTTATGAAGGTTCTCTTGCTCCAAGCGTCTTTCAGGGATGATGTGTGGATCGCCGTCCGGACTATTCATGTCTCCGGAGACAGGTTGATGAGTTTTACCCTCAGGGCCGTCGTGACCGGACAGCGGCTCCGTACTATGTTCGTTGTCCGCTGGTTCACCCTGCTCCACCGCTGGGTTCATGTGGTCGTTGTCTCCTTTGGGGTCGACCGGAGTGTTACTCTTTCTTGCACTGTTATCGCTGTTTTTGCCGAGGCGGGATTTGGAGCGGCGCTTACACCGTCGCTTTGGTTGCTTCTCGACAACAGAAGCATCGGATATGGATTCCCCACAGCATGTATCATCCAACTACACCTACACCAAGACAGCCTTATGCTGCATCGCGTCTGCCTCCACCCCCATCGAGGCAGCTGTCGATGTCAAAACCGGCGGATCTCGGGTAGGGGGTCCCGAACTGTGTGTCTAAGGCGGATGGTAACATGAGGCGGGGGACACAATGTTTACCCAGGTTCATGCCCTCTCGATGGAGGTAATACCCTACTTCCTGCTTGATTGATCTTGATGATATGAGTATTACAAGAGTTGATCTACCACGAGATCAGAGAGGCTAAACCCTAGAAGCTAGCCTATGGTATGATTGTTGTCGTCCTACGGACTAAAACCCTCCGGTTTATATAGACACCGGAGGGGCTAGGGTTACACAGAGTCGATTACAAGGGAGGAGATCTACATATCCGAATCGCCAAACTTGCCTTCCACGCATAGGAGAGTCCCACCCGGACACGGGACGAAGTCTTCAATCTTGTATCTTCATAGTTCACCAGTCCGGCCAAGGGATATAGTCCGGCTATCCGAGGACCCCCTAATCCAGGACTCCCTCAGCAGCCTCTTCGTACTGTACCACCCAAGCTCCTGCTTCCAACCCCAATGATGAGCTGTGCTTTAGGTGTGGTCGCCCAGGTCACCATGCCAGAGAGTACAATCAAAATAAAAACCAGCTGGCTCTGCCTTCAACTGGCCATAACAATCAGCCCCACAACTACAATGTAAGACCTTATGGTCGTGGTCATGCCAACAACATTGATCTGAATGAAGCTAAAGACCAGCATGCTACTGTGATGGGTACTCTCCTTGTTAATTTAGTACCAACTGCTATTTTATTTCATTCGGGAGCATCACATTCATTCATATCAGAAGATTTTGCATTCATGCATAGCATTTAATTCGAAGAGATGCACACTCCACTAGTGATAAAAAAACCCTGCTGGCCAATGCCAAACCTCAATGGTTAGCCACAACATTTTCATTGAAATCGAAGGGTTGGAATTTTTTGCCTCCCCCATTATTCTTAAGTCTTCCAATATTGACCTCATTCTGGGAATGAATTGGTTGAAAGCACATAATGCCTCTATCGTTTGCGCCACGAAAGTCGTTCATCCCCTACATCCTTCTGATGAGATAGTAAGCTACCATGCTCAGATTGTTCAAAATGCTGAAGCAGGGCTTTATATCTTGAATGCGTTGAACGCAACACCTCTTGAGGGAATTGAAAAGATTCCAGTTGTTCGCAACTTCCTAGACGTCTTTCTAGAAGAACTTCCAGGAATACCCCCTGCTCGGGTTGTCGAGTTCGTCATCAACTTGAAACCAGGCACCGTTGCTATTGCCAAACGACCCTACAAGATGCCACCTCATGAGCTCCTTGAACTTGAGGAAATTGACAAATCTCTTCGCAAGGGTTTCATTCGTCCATGTTCCTCTGCTTGGGGAGCACCTTCTCTATTCGTCAGGAAGAAGGATGGAATGAACCGTTTGGTCCAAGACTACCGTCCTATCAACCAAGCTACAATTCAGAACAAATATCCCCTTCCTCGGATCAATGATCTGTATGATCAATTGGCTGGTTCATCGATATTCTCTAAACTCGACTTGAGGTTGGGTTACCACTAGATCCGTGTTCATGAAGAGGATATTCCCAAGACCGCCTTCGTTACTCGATATGGTTCATATGAGTACACCGTCATGTCATTTTGTTTAACCAATGCTCCAGCTACTTTCTCTCGTCTGATGAACTACATATTCATGGATTACCTCGAGAAGTTTATCGTAGTCTATTTGGATGATATCCTGGTATATTCGAAGAAGAAGAACATGCTAAACATCTTCAACTTGTTCTAGAGAAGCTTCGAGAACATCAACTTTATGCCAAGTATTCCAAGTGTGAATTCTGGCTTCCCGAAGTAACCTACCTTGGGCATGTCATCTCCAAGGGTGGTATTGCCATCAACCCAGAGTGCGTTCAGGCTATTCTTAACTAGACACCTCCAAAGACTGTCAAGCAAGTCATAATCTTTCTTGGACTCGCCAGCTACTGCCGTCGTTTCGTTGACAACTTCTCCAAGATAGCCAAGCCACTGACTAATCTGCTTCACAAAGGTGTTAAGTTCGATTGGACAGCCAAATATCAGGAAAGTTTCCAGGAACTCAAGGACAAGCTGACATCTGCCCCAGTGCTTTCTCCCCCCGATTCTCGTAAGGACTTCGTCAACTATTGCAACGCTTCGCGTCAAGGATTAGGCTATGTCCTAATGCAAGAGTGCAGGGTGATTGCTTATGCCTCCCGTCAAGTGCGTCCTCATGAAGAGAACTACCCAGTTCATGACCTCGAGCTTGCTGCGGTTATCTATGCATTGAAGCTATGGCGACAATACCTTATCGGTAATCATTGCGAGATCTTCACCGATCATCAGAGTCTGAAGTACCTGTTTACTCAGCCAGATCTGAACCTCCATCAGCAATGATGGATGGAAGCTATTGCTGACTACAACTGCGGTATATCCTACACCCCTATCAAAGCTAATGTAATGGCCGATGCCCTGAGCCACAAGTCTTATTGCAACAATCACATGGTCTTCAAAGCTCAACTGCGGTAGGAACGACACCTATGGTATCACTGGGATCCCTTCTACGGTCGGCGGGCGCGGGGTCGTGAGGAGAGCAGGTTTAGGAGCTAGCACACGGATCATTTACCCAGGTTCGGGCTGCGAGGATGCGTAAAACCCTAGTCCTGCTTTGGTGGATGTATTGAGTGTTCTTGAGCTTTTTGAACTAGCTACGATGGCTGTACCGTTCCAAAAAGCCGAATCCCTCTCCTGGTCGCCTCGGGCCTCCTTTTATAGGAAAAGGGGTTGCCACAGTGGCACACAGGAGGTGGAAAGGCCTACAGTGCGCGAGCTTATCACACGGCATTACGGGACAAAGTATTAAATGCACTACGTAGGTGTCCATTAGCTTTATCGGGGACGGGAACGAGGCCCATCCCGTCCGTCGCCGCTTTGCCTCGCTTCGACACGCGCCCAGACCAACGATGGATGCAGTGCCATGTAGGCAGGCAGGCAGCTGAGGTGGCACGGTGGTAGGGCCTTCATGAAGATCTGCATGCCGCCACGTAGGTGCTTGCTGATTTGGCCTGGAAGCTGCATGTTGCCACACAGGTGCCTGCCCAGCTGGTTGGGCTGGCAGCTGCATGCGAATGGCGGCGGAGTCTTGGCTGGTGCAGGCCTGGCAGTGGTCCTATTGGCGTCCTCGGCAAGGACCTTGCCGGGGGCCGGCAAGGGTCTTGCCGTGGTGTTGCAGTCGTCCCCGGCAAGACGCTTGCCGGGGGTCTTATGGATTCCCTGGCAAGGATCCCGCCGAGGGTCGTCATCTTCTAATCCTCATCTGATCTTGTGTGTTTATGATCTTGACAACGATCTGCATGCCACCATGGAGGCGCCTCCCGAGCCCTGGCCCCAATGTAGTTGATTGGGTCAGAGCGTGTGGGCGCAAGGGTGACTCACTCTGCTGGTGTTGGGCAAGTTTCCTCGGTAAGGCTCTTGCTGGGGCTGCGGGGGCCCGCCTCGGCAAGGATCTTGCCGAGCGAGTCCACCTCGCCCTCTTGCCCTCCTGCGCTTCTGCTCTTGGTGTCGCCTTGGTTGTCTTGTGCTTCGGCTTCTCTCCGGCTTCCCTCCTCTGCCCTGCGAAGTGTGGCCGTGACGCGTGGCTCTGATTGCCCGTGCACAAGTAAAGGGGTCAAAAGGAGAGCCCCTACTTTTGTACACCGACAGGAGCCCCTGGGCCTGGGCCACACATAAGCGTGACATGTTGTTGGGCTAGGCCCAGAATGGTGCGCGGGCAGGTGGGGCAGATTTTACCGTAGTAACTTCTCGTCCGCTGTGCTTCCCCACGACCCGCGTTGAACGTGCGACATGGAGGGTCGTGCGTGTCGTGGGGGTCATGCGTGGGGCGGTTCTCGCATGCATGCATCACATCATGGTAAAGAGGCGGCTCGCACCTTCCCCATAAAAGGAGGGGGCGTAGAGGCATGACCCATTTACTTGGGTGGACTCGGGTCGTGGTCTTCAAGGTGCCCGCGTCCCACGATCACGGGGTGGGGAGCGGCCGCTCCACCCATCCCTTTAATGTTGCTCGCTCGTTATGTGTCCCTCGTGCAGGTGGCAGGAGGTGGAGGCGGGAAACTGGGCCGTCGCTGATTGGTGCAGCGAGTCGGTCCTGATTCCCTGCGCCCCCGATGACCGGATTGGTCGAGTGGGGCGGCCGAGCCCAAACTCCGCCCCTTTATAAGAAGGGGAGGGGGCAGCATTCCACGTTCTTCCATCATCCGTCTCCTTCCACCTCTGCTTCTTTCTTCCATCTGCCATGGCGAGAGGAGACGCTGGCCCTTCGATGGTGGCGGCGAGGGTTGCTGCTCGTCAGCGCGTTCCTCCTCCCCAAGAGCTCGTGGCAGCAGAACCGGCCATGAGAGGAAGGGGGAGGGGCGAGGCCGAGGTTGTCGCGGTGCTCGAGGGAGAGGAGGATGGGGTGGCTCATCGGCCTTGCCTCTGCCAGTGACGCCTCCCCGACGAGGCGCCACGTCGGGGACCAGCCCCCGCGAGTTCTTCATCGCTGCGCCGGCCACCGCGTCGCCGCCTCCGTCTCCCTACTGCATTTGCTCGGGAGATGGAGCTCGATCTACCCCATACCCTCTAGTTGCACATGAAGGGCTGCGGAAATGGCGGCACGCGGGTCGACGTCAACTTCCCTGCTCCTCACGTTATGTACCTCCGTCATGGATGGAAGACGTTCACACACAACCACAGCTTGACGGCGGGGCTTGTCCTCTACTTCAAGTTAACGAAGGGCAGCCTGCTTTCCATCAAGGTATTTGGAGATCTCGGAACTCACTTGAAGTTTTGTGTGGAGAGCTCCTCCGGTGATGAAGATTTCTCCTCAAGCAGGAGTGACGAGGAGGACAGTGACAACGATGACGAGGGAGTCGAGCGGCAGGATGCCGACTCCGACTTTGACTGACCGCGCCGCCCCTCGCTCGGCCACGCGTCTTGCCGAGGGCCATCCTCGCCAAGCTCTCCATCAGGGTGCTCTTCGTCGTCTCCTTGGGTGACTGGCGTAGGAGGACCAAAGAAGGCGAAGAGGGCGGGTGGCGGCCGTCAAGTCAGAGTACGCGGGCACCGATGCCTTCGTCACGTATTGCCGGCCTGCTGCCTCATCTTCCAGCTCCCCTCCCGGCACTGGGATGCTCTCTTGGTGCCGTCTGCTCCTCGCACCTCGCCTAGGCGCTCTTTTCGCCCTCCTGCCCTCTTGTTCCACCTTTTGAGGAGAGGGATAAGAAAGGGGTTACGGGCATCTTATCTTTTTTTAGTTTGTAAGCCCGCGGGCACTTGTTAATTTTAAGACTTGTTATCCCCTTGCTCATGTTTTAATTTCCGTATGAACTGTACCTGTATGGGATGTTTTTAATGAAAAGGGTGCTTGGCGGGTTCTTTGTGCGTGAGCGAGGCCCATGCCAGGGATGAATCCTTGTTATTTTTAAGATAAACAGTGTCGCCCGGCAATAGGCCTTGCCGCCTCCCCACTTCGGTCGACCATTCTCGCGCTCTTGGCGGAGGTAGGGCGAAGTAGAGTTAGGCCCCTCGTTCATCTCCTCGCCACCGTGACTACTACCAAATTCCAACCCAGGAGGTAGCTCTTGGGTATAGGAAAGGGGGAGCACGGTGGTTTTAAGAACATAAACGAGGTTTCACATGTCCCAGTTCTATACGGAAATGCATAACAGGGGGATGAAAGACTTATCTGAATCTGCAGCCCCCGGTAACCTTGGCTTGCCGTGGTTGGATCCTTGTATCTTCAGCCCCCGGCAGTCTTGGCCCGCCGGGGCCGGAGCGCCGGTTCGTCCTCTTTTTCCCAAGCGGCTCAGCAGAAGTATCTGCGTGCCCTGCGAACCAAAGAGAACAGAAAGACGCACACTCGACCTCTAGGTGGTTAGTCGCCGCTAAGCACTATCAACCCTAATCGAGGGAGAGACTTAACCTAGAATGCATGCTATAACTTAGGGCGCCAGCACTTCATTTATTTATGCTCAAGGTCTGCGCCTGGCTTTGTACAGAGGATTACATGCCTTGCCGGCAAGGCTCGTACAAAAGGTGGTTTGCCAGGAGGCCGGCAACCGCGGCTTATGGGTAAAACTTGCGAAGATGTTCGATGTTCCAGGAATTGTTCACTGGGACAACATCTTCGGTCTCCAGGTGGACTGCGCCAAGCCTGGTGACTCGTATTACCCGATAAGGGCATTCCCACTTTGGCATCAACTTATTAAAATTCTTAGCCGACTGAACGCGCCGAAGAACAAGGTCGCCTTCCTCAAAGCTTCGGGCATGAAATTTGCGGCTATGGTAGCGGCACAAGGCTTGCTGGTAGTGTGTTGCTCTCACAGCCGCCCGAAGATGATCTTCCTCAAGGAGCGTTGCGTCATCTTGCCGCAATCTCTCTTGCTCAAGCTCGTCATAAGCGAGCACTCGAGGTGACCCATATATGAGTTCCGTGGGGAGAACTGCTTCTGCCCCGTATACCAGGGCAAAGGGTGTCTGGCCGGTGGCTCGATTTGGCGTCGTCCTGATCGACCAAAGAACCACCGGCAACTCATCAATCTAGGGCCTTCTGCTTTTGTGTAGCTTGTCAAAAGTCTTTGTTCTCAGGCCCCACAGTACTTCAACATTTTCCCTCTCCGCCTGGTCGTTGTTGGAAATATGCCCTAGAGGCAATAATAAATTGATTATTATTATATTTCCTTGTTCATGATAATCATTTATTATCCATGCTAGAATTGTATTGATAGGAAACTCAGATACATGTGTGGATACATAGACAACACCATGTCCCTAGTAAGCCTCTAGTTGACTAGCTCGTTGATCAATAGATGGTTACTGTTTCCTGACCATGGACATTGGATGTCGTTGATAACGGGATCACATCATTAGGAGAATCATGTGATGGACAAGACCCAATCCTAAGCCTAGCACACAGATCGTGTAGTTCGTATGCTAAAGCTTTTCTAATGTCAAGTATCATTTCCTTAGACCATGAGATTGTGCAACTCCCGGATACCGTAGGAATGCTTTGGGTGTGCCAAACGTCACAGCATAACTGGGTGGCTATAAAGGTACACTACAGGTATCTCCGAAAGTGTTTGTTGGGTTGGCACGAATCGAGACTGGGATTTGTCACTCCGTGTGAACGGAGAGGTATCTCTGGGCCCACTCGGTAGGACATCATCATAATGTGCACAATGTGACCAAGGAGTTGATCACGGGATGATGTGTTACGGAACGAGTAAAGAGACTTGCCGGTAACAAGATTGAACAAGGTATCGGGATACCGACGATCGAATCTCGGGCAAGTATCATACCGCTAGACAAAGGGAATTGTATACGGGATTGATTAAGTCGTTGACATCGTGGTTCATCCGATGAGATCATCGTGGAGCATGTGGGAGCTAACATGGGTATCCAGATCCCGATGTTGGTTATTGACCGGAGAGTTGTCTCGGCCATGTCTGCATGACTCACGAACCCGTAGGGTCTACACACTTAAGGTTCGATGACGCTAGGGTTATAGGGAAAGTATGCATGCGGTTACCGAATGTTGTTCGGAGTCCTGGATGAGATCCCGGACGTCACGAGGAGTTCCAAAATGGTCTGGAGGTAAATATTGATATATAGGAAGTATGGTTTTGGCCACCGGAAGTGTTCCGGGCATCACCGGTAGTGTACCGGGACCACCGGAGGGGTCCGGGGGTCCACCAGGTGGGACCACCAGCCCCGGAGGCCTACATGGGCCAATAGTGGGAAGGGACCAGCCCCTAGGTGGGCTGGGGCGCCTCCCACCAAGGCCCAAGGCGTCCTCAAGAGGAGAGGGGGCAAACCCTAGGCGCAGATGGGCCCTAAGGCCCACCCTAGGTGCGCCCCCCTCTCTCTCCCCCTTGGCCGCCTCCCAGATGGGATATGGGGGCTTCCGCCACCCCTAGGGAGGGAACCCTAGGTGGGGGCGCAGCCCCTCCCTTTCCCCTATATATAGTGGGGGTTTTGGGCTGCCATACACACGATTCAATCTCCCTGTTGGCACAGCCCTACCCCTCTTCCTCCTCGTCTCTCGTAGTGCTTGGCGAAGCCCTGCTGGAGTCCCGCGCTCCTCCACCACCACCACGCCGTCGTGCTGCTGCTGGATGGAGTCTTCCCCAACCTCTCCTTCTCCCCTTGCTGGATCAAGGCGTAGGAGACGTCACCGGGCTGTACGTGTGTTGAACACGGAGGTGCCGTCCGTTCGGCACTAGGATCATTGGTGATTTGGATCACGACGAGTACGACTCCATCAACCCCGTTCACTTGAACGCTTCCGCTTAGCGATCTACAAGGGTATGTAGATGCACTCTCCTTCCCCTTGTTGCTAGATTACTCCATAGATTGATCTTGGTGATGCGTAGAAAATTTTGAATTTCTGCTATATTCCCCAACAGTGGCATCATGAGCTAGGTCTATGCGTAGTTACTATGCACGAGTAGAACACAAAGTAGTTGTGGGCGTCGATATTGTCAATTTACTTGCCGTTACTAGTCTTATCTTGATTCGGCGGCATCGTGGGATGAAGCGGCCCGGACCAACCTTACACGTACGCTGACGTGAGACCGGTTCCACCGACTGACATGCACTAGTTGCATAAGGTGGCTGGCGGGTGTCTGTCTCTCCCACTTTAGTCGGATCGGATTCGATGAATAGGGTCCTTATGAAGGGTAAATAGAAATTGGCATATCACATTGTGGTTTTGGCGTAGGTAAGAAACGTTCTTGATAGAAACCTATAGCAGCCACGTAAAAACTTGCAACAACAATTAGAGGACGTCTAACTTGTTTTTGCAGCATATGCCTTGTTATGTGATATGGCCAAAAGGATGTGATGAATGATATATATGATGTATGAGATTGATCATGTTCTTGTAATAGGAATCACGACTTGCATGTCGATGAGTATGACAACCGGCAGGAGCCATAAGAGTTGTCTTTATTTATTTATGACCTGCGTGTCAACATAAACGTCATGTAATTACTTTACTTTATTGCTAAAGCGTTAGCCATAGTAGTAGAAGTAATGGATGACGGGACAACTTCAAGAAGACACGATGATGGAGATCATGATGATGGAGATCATGGTGTCATGCCGGTGACAACAATGATCATGGAGCCCCGAAGATGGAGATCAAAAGGAGCAAAATGATATTGGCCATATCATGTCACTATTTGATTGCATGTGATGTTTATCATGTTTTACATCTTATTTGCTTAGAACGACGGTAGCTTAAATAAGATGATCCCTCAGTAAAATTTCAAGAAAAGTGTTCCCCCTAACTGTGCACCGTTGCGAAGGTTCGTTGTTTCGAAGCACCACGTGATGATCGGGTGTGATAGATTCTAACGCTCGAATACAACGGGTGTAAGCCAGATTTACACAGCAAAAACACTTAGGTTGACTTGACGAGCCTAGCATGTACAGACATGGTCTCGGAACACGGAAGACCGAAAGGTCGAGCATGAGTCGTATAGAAGATACGATCGACATGAAGATGTTCACCAATGTTGACTAGTCCGTCTCACGTGATGATCGGCCACGGCCTAGTTGACTCAGATCATGTTTCACTTAGATGACTAGAGGGATATCTATCTGAGTGGGAGTTCATTAGATGAACTCAATTATCATGAACATAGTCTAAATTGTCTTTGCAAATATGTTATAGATGAATAGCTCACGTTGTAGCTCCCTGTTTCAATACGTTCCTAGAGAAAGACCAAGTTGAAAGATATTGTAAGCACTGATGCGGACTAGGTCTGTAGTCCGAGGAGTGTCCTCACTGCTACACAGAAGGCTTACGTCTTTGATGCACCGCTCGATGTGCAAACCCCTACAACGTCGTCTGTGGATGTTGTGAACACCTGACAGACACATTCTGATGACTACCTGATAGTTTAGTGCACCATACTTTACGACTTAGAATCGGGATTCCAATGACGTTTTGAACGCCATAGAACATATGAGATGTTCCAAGAGCTGAAATTGGGATTTCAGGCTCATGCCCGTGTTGAGAGGTGTGAGACCTCTGACAAGTTCTTTTGCCAACAAGATGGAGAAGAATAGCTCAGCTAGTGAGCATGTGCTCAGAATGTCTGGGTGCTACAATCACTTAAATCAAGTGGGAGTTAAACTTCCAGATAAGATAGTGATTGATTGAGTTCTCTAGCCACTATCACTAAGCTACTAGATCTTCGTGATGAACTATGACATGCAAGGGATGGAGTTGATCCCGGAGCTGTTCGCGGTGCTTAAGACCGCAAAAGGTAGAAATCAAGAAGGAGAATCAAGTGTTGATGGTTTAATAAGACCACTGGTTTCAAGAAGGGCAAGGGCTAGAAGGGAAACTTCATGGATGGCAAACCAGTTGCCGCTCCAGTGAAGGAACCCAAGGTTGAACCCAAACCCGAGACTAAGTGCTTCTATTATAAGGGGACAGTCACTGGTAGCGGAATTACCCCAAATGCATGGTAGATAAGAAGGCTGGAAACTTCAAAAAAGTATATACGTGTTATTAATGTGTACCTCACTAGTACTCCTGGTAGCACCTGGGTATTGGATACCGGTTCAGCTACTATTATTGGTGACTTGAAGCAAAAGCTACGACTAAACGGAGACTGGCTGAGGGCGAGGTGACGATGTGTGTTGGAAGTGTTTCCAAAGTTGATGAGATCACCATCGCACGCTCCATCTGCCTTCGGGATTAGTATTGAACCTAGATAAATGTTATCAGGTGTCTACGTTGAGCATGAATATGATTTGATCATGTTCATTGCAATACGGTCATTCATTTAAGTTAGAGAATAATGGTTGTTCTATTTACATGAATGATACCTTTCATGGTCATGCACCCTATGTGAATGGTTCATTGAATCTCGGTCGTGGTGATACACATGTTCACGCCAAAAGATGTAGAGTTAATAATGATAGTACCATTTTCTTGTGGCACTGCCGCTTAGGTCATATTGGCGTAAGATGCATGAAGAAACTCCATATTGATGGATGTTTGGAGTCACTTGATTTTGAATCGCTTGACACATGCGAGCCATGCCTCATGGGCAGGATGACTAAGACCCCGTTTTCAGGTACAATGAAACGGGCAAGTGACTTGTTGGAGATCATGCATGCTGATGCGTGTGATCCAATGAGAATTGAAGTGTGCAGTGGATATCGCTATTTTCTCATCTTCACTGGCGATTTGAGTAGATATAGGTATATCTACTTAATGAAGCACAAGTCTGAAACGTTTGAAAAGTTCAAGCAATTTCAGAGTGAAGTTAAGAATCATCATAACAATAAGATCATGTTCCTACGATCTGATCAAAAGGGGATTTTCTGAGTTATGAGTTTGGCAATCACTTAAGACATTGTGGAATTGTTTCACAGTTGAAGCCACCTGGAACACCACAAGGTAATGGTGTATCCGGACGTCGTAATCGAACACTATGAGGTATGGTGCGATCTATGATGTCTCTTATCAATCTACCGTTTTCATTTTGAGGTTATGCATTAGAGACAGTTGCATTCACTTTAGATAGGACACCATCTAAGTCCGTTGAGACGACGTTGTATGAACATTGGTTTGGCAAGAAACCAAAATTGTCGTTTCTTAATGTTTGGTGCTGCGATGCTTAAGGCTTCAGCCAGAGAAGCTTGAACCCAAAGCGGACAAACACATCTTCATAGGACACCCAAAGGTGATAGTTGGGTATGCCTTCTATCTCAGATCCGAGGGCAAATTGTTTGTCGCTAAGAACGGGTCCTTTCTCGAGAAGGAGTTTCTCTCGAAAGAATTGAGTGGGAGGAAGATAGAACTTGATGAGGTTGTCAAACCTTTACTTCAACCAGAGAGTGAGGCAACATAGAAAGATGTTTTCTGTGGCACCTACGTCTGTTGAAGAGGAAGTTAATGATAGTGATCATGAAGCTTCAGATCAAGTTGCTATCGAACCTCGTAGGTCGACAAGGATATGTACTACTCCTGAGTGGTACGGTAATCCTGTCTTAGATATCATGTTGTTAGACAACAATGAACCTACGAGCTATGGAGAAGCGATGGTGGGCCCGTATTCCGACAAATGGTTAGAAGCCATGAAATCCGAGATAGGATCCATATATCAGAACAAAGTATAGACTTTGGTGGACTTGCCCGATGATCGGCAAGCCATTAAGATAAATGGATCTTTAAGAAGAAGACGGACGTGGGCGGTAATGTTACCGTCTATGAAGCTCGACTTGTGGGAAAGAGTCTTTTCACAAGTTCAAGGAGTTGACTACGATGAGAATTTCTCACCCGTAGTGATGCTTAAGTCCGTCGGAATCATGATAGCATTAGCTGTATTTTTCGATTATGAAATCTTACAGATGGATGTCAAAACAAGTTTTCTTACCAGTTTTCGTAAGAAGAGTTGTATGTGATACAATAAAAGGTTTTGTCGAACCTAAGGATGCTAAAAGGTTTGCTGGCTCCAGCAATCCTTCTATGGACTAGAGCAAGCATCTCGGAATCGGAATATATGTTTTGATGGAGTGATCAAAGCTTTTAGGTTTATACAATGTTTGCTAGAAACTTGTATTTACAAGAAAGTGAGTGGGAGCACTACAACATTTCTGATAAGTATATGTGGATGACATATTGTTGATCCAAAATAATGTAGAATTTCTGGAAAGCATAAACGGTTGTTTGAAGAGTGTTTTTCAAAGGAAGACCTGGATAAAGCTGCTTACATATTGGGTATCAAGATCTATAGAGATAGATCAAGACGCCTGATGGTACTTTTAAAGAACGCACACCTTGACATGTTTTTGAAGGAGTTCAAAATAGATCATTCAAAGAAGGGGTTCTTACCTGAGTTGTATGGTGTGAAGTTGAGTAAGACTCAAAGATTGACCACGGCAGAAGAAAGAGGAAGGACGAAGGCCGTCCCCTATGCTCTTGTCATAGGCTCTATACGGTATGCCATGCTGAGTACCGCACCTGATGTGTGCCTTGCCACATGTCTGGCAAGAGGGTACAAAGGTGATCTAGGAGTAGATCACCAGATAGCGGTCAAAATTATCCTTAGAGTAATAAGGAAATGTTTCTCGGTTATGGAGGTGATAAAGAGTTTGACGTAAAGAGTTACGTCGATGCAAGCTTAACACCTATCCGGATAGCTCTGAGTAGAGATACCGGATACGTATAATGAAGCAATAATTTGGAATAGCTCCAAGTGGAACGTGGTGGCAGCATCTACGATATAAAGTTTTGCAAAATACATAGGGGTCTGAATATGGCAAGACCCATTGACTACAACCTCTCTCACAAGCATAACATGATCAAACCCAGAACTCATTGAGTATTAATCACATAGTGATGTGAACTAGATTAGTGACTCTAGTAAACTCTTTGGATGTTGGTCACATGGCGATGTGACCTGTGAGTGTTAATCACATGGCGATGTGAACTAGATTATTGACTCTAGTGCAAGTGGGAGACTGTTGGAAATATGCCCTAGAGGCAATAATAAATTGATTATTATTATATTTCCTTGTTCATGATAATCGTTTATTATCCATGCTAGAATTGTATTGATAGGAAACTCAGATACATGTGTGGATACATAGAAAACACCATGTCCCTAGTAAGCCTCTAGTTGACTAGCTCGTTGATCAATAGATGGTTACGGTTTCCTGACCATGGACATTGGATGTCATTGATAACGGGATCACATCATTAGGAGAATGATGTGATGGACAAGACCCAATCCTAAGCCTAGCACAAAGATCGTGTAGTTCGTATGCTAAAGCTTTTCTAATGTCAAGTATCATTTCCTTAGACCATGAGATTGTGCAACTCCCGGATACCGTAGGACTGCTTTGGGTGTGCCAAACGTCACAACGTAACTGGGTGGCTATAAAGGTACACTACAGGTATCTCCGAAAGTGTCTGTTGTGTTGGCACGAATCGAGACTGGGACTTGTCACTCCGTGTGAACGGAGAGGTATCTCTGGGCCCACTCGGTAGGACATCATCATAATGTGCACAATGTGACCAAGGAGTTGATCACGGGATGATGTGTTATGGAATGAGTAAAGAGACTTGCCGGTAACGAGATTGAACAAGGTATCGGGATACTGACGATCGAATCTCGGGCAAGTATCGTACCGCTAGACAAAGGGAATTGTATACGGGATTGATTAAGTCCTTGACATCGTGGTTCATCCGATGAGATCATCGTGGAGCATGTGGGAGCTAACATGGGTATCCAGATCCCGCTGTTGGTTATTGACAGGAGAGTTGTCTCAGCCATGTCTACATGACTCACGAACCCGTAGGGTCTACACACTTAAGGTTCGATGACGCTAGGGTTATAGGGAAAGTATGCACGCGGTTACCGAATGTTGTTTGGAGTCTCGGATGAGATCCCGGACGTCACGAGGAGTTCCGGAATGGTCCGGAGGTAAAGATTGATATATAGGAAGTATGGTTTTGGCCACCGGAAGTGTTCCGGGCATCACCGGTAGTGTACCGGGACCACCGGAGGGGTCCGGGGGTCCACCAGGTGGGGCCACCAGCCCCGAAGGCCTACATGGGCCAATAGTGGGAAGGGACCAGCCCCTAGGTGGGCTGGGGCGCCTCCCACCAAGGCCCAAGGCGTCCTCAAGAGGAGAGGGGGCAAACCCTAGGCGCAGATGGGCCCTAAGGCCCACCCTAGGTGCGCCCCCCTCTCTCTCCCCCTTGGCCGCCTCCCAGATGGGATCTGGGGGCTGCCGCCACCCCTAGGGAGGGAACCCTAGGTGGGGGCGCAGCCCCTCCCTTTCCCCTATATATAGTGGGGGTTTTGGGCTGCCATACACACGATTCAATCTCCCTGTTGGCGCAGCCCTACCCCTCTTCCTCCTCGTCTCTCGTAGTGCTTGGCGAAGCCCTGCTGGAGTCCCGTGCTCCTCCACCACCACCACGCCGTCGTGCTGCTGCTGGATGGAGTCTTCCCCAATCTCTCCTTCTCCCCTTACTGTAGGAGACGTCACCGGGCTGTACGTGTGTTGAACACGGAGGTGCCGTCCGTTCGGCACTAGGATCATCGGTGATTTGGATCACGACGAATACGACTCCATCAACCCCGTTCACTTGAACGCTTCTGCTTAGCGATCTACAAGGGTATGTAGATGCACTCTCCTTCCCTCGTTGCTAGATTACTCCATAGATTGATCTTGGTGATGCGTAGAAAATTTTGAATTTCTGCTACGTTCCCCAACAGTCGTTGCTCCGTGGGTGTGCCACGGAAGCGAAACAGACCTTGCTGCCAAGGTCCTGGGTGTACTGCATGAAGGTGTGGCTTGTTAACTGCATGCCGTTGTTGGTGATGACTCTGTTTGGCACACCAAAATGGCAAACTAGTCCCTTGAAGAACTTGACGGTTGATTGTGCTGTCACCTTCCTCACTGCTTCCACCTTCGGCCACTTTGTGAACTTGTCGATTCCAACATACAAGTACTCAAAGCCCCCGACAGCGTGAGGGAAAGGGCCCAGTATGTCGAGCCCGCAGACCGAAAACGGCTAGGAGAGAGGGATTGTTTGAAGGCTTGAGTTGGTTGATGAAGCTTCTTCGAATGGAACTCGCACGCTTCACACCTGGTTACTAGAGCCGTCGCATCCTGGAGGGCGGTGGGCCAGAAGAAGCCTTGCCGGAATGCCTTGCCGGCAAGGGCCCTCGACCCTATGTGGGAGCCACATATGCCTCCATGTATCTCTGCCAACAGCTCCAGTCCTTCCTCCCGGGGATGCACTTCAATTTCACACCGTTCGGTCTTTTTCTATACAGGACGTCATCGACGAACTGGTACAAGGCAGACCGACGAGCTACTTTTTCCGCTTCTTCCTGCTCCTCAGGAAGTTACCCTGTCTGGAAGAAATGGACGGTATGTTGTGCCCATGCCGGAGCCTGGGGCTCGACGGCAAGGACCAAAGGCATCTCTTCCGCCATGGGGGCAGCGTCTCTACGGCCAGGGCTTGGCGCCCTGCCGGAGCCAGCTGCCCCTTGGCAGTCTCGGAATCCGCGGCAAGACCCTTGCCGGCGGCCCCTGGGGGCTCGGTGGGTAAGTACTTGCCGGGGCCCGACTTCCTCCGCTTGTTCTGCTCCGTTGATGGTTCGACAGATGGTTGTGTTAACCGAAGCAAAAAGGTACCTAGTTCCACAGGTAGCATAAATGCAGCGTGCTTTGACAGGTAGTCAGTGATGTCGTTCTCCGCTCGGGGAACGTGCTCTGCTTGTATACCGTCGAAGCGCTCCTCCAGCTTCCTCACCTCATCTATGTAGGCCTCCATCAATGGACTCGGGTAATCTTTGTTGACTTGTCTGACGACAAGCTGTGAATCACCCCTGACGATGAGCTTCTTCACCCCGAGGTCTGCCGCGATCCTGAGACCGGCAAGCAGCCCCTCATACTCAGCAGTGTTGTTTGTGGACATCTCCCTGGGAAAGTGCATCTGGATCACATACTTGAGGTGCTCTCCAGTGGGCGCGACAAGCAGCACACCGGCACCGGCGCCTTGCAGCGAGAAAGCCCCATCAAAGTGCATGATCCAGTCGCGACTTGCTTCCTTGCCGGGGAGAGCGGTCTCCTGAATTTCTTCGTCGAGCGTTGAGGTCCATTCTGCAATGAACTCCACCAAGACTCTGCTATGGATTGTCGAAGTACTTTCAAACTTCAACCCAAAGCTTGACAACTCCAAGGCCCACTCCACAATCCTTCCGGTTGCATCTGGGTTGTGCAGTATCCGTCGCAACGGGAGGCGGGTGACGACAGTAATCTCGTGGGCTTGGAAGTAATGATGCAGCTTCCTCGAGGCCATAAGGAGGGTGAAGAGCAATTTCTGCACACCGGAGTACCTTGACCTGGCCCCCTGCAAGAGGGAGCTGACAAATTAAAACGGGTGCCGCATCATCTTCTTCTTCTGCACCACTTCACTTGGCTGCGCGGGCCCTATCCCGATGGCGTCAGACTCTGCCGGGGGCCTCGCCTTGCCGGCACCAGGCCCTGCCGGGGGAATCTCTAACTTGCCATCCACCGGTCCTGCCATTGCCACTGCCTCTTCGTCGACCTCCCTCTGTGCCACTAGTGTGGCGCTGACCACTTGATTCGTTGCCGCTAGATACAACAGCAACGACTCTTGTGGTTTAGGCGCAACCAGTATTGGCATAGAGGAAAGGTATTTCTTCATATCCTGCAACACTGCCTCAGCCTCTGGGGTCCACTCCATTGGGCCTGCCTTCTTCAAGATTCTGAAAAAGGGAAGGGCATGCTCAGCGGACTTGGAGATGAACCTGCTCATGGTGGCGACGCACCCAGTGAGCCGACGCACATCCTTGATCCGCTTGGGTGCCTCAATCTTCTCAATGGCCTTGATCTTGTCTGGGTTTGCCTCGACCCATGCTACGACACAAAGAACCCGAGAATTTTTCCTAACAGGACACCAAAGACACACTTCTCAGGGTTCAGCTTGAGGTTGATCTTGTGTAGGTTGGCAAATGTCTCTTCTAAGTCTTGTACAAGGGTCACCTTGTCCTTGGTTTTGACCACTATGTCATCCATATAAGCTTCCATATTTCTATGTAGCTGGGGCTGAAAACCAATCTGGACCACCCTTGCGAATGCCGAGCCAGCACTCTTCAACCCGAAAGGCCTCCGTAAAAAGCAATATGTACCACCTGGGGTGATAAATGTTGTCTTCTCTTCATCTTCTCTTGTCATGAAGATCTGGTGGTAGCCTGAGTAGGCATCGAGGAATGATAATAGATCACACCAGGCCGTGGAGTCTATAATCTCGTCGATGCGCGGCAACGGGAAGGGGTCCTTAGGACAAGCCTTATTGACATCTGTGTAGTCAATGCACAGCCTCCACTTCCCATTTGCCTTGCGCACCACCACCGGATTGGCCAACCACGTCGGATGGAGCACTCCTCTCACCAACCCTGCCGCTTCCAATTTCCTGATCTCCTCTGTGATTAACTCCTATCGTTCCAAAGCTTGCTTCCTGACCTTCTGCTTGACGGGTCGTGCATGGGGACAGACATCAAGGTGGTGCTCAATCACTTCCCTGGGAATGACGGGGATGTCGGATGCTTGCCACGCAAACACATCGACATTCACCCATAGGAAAGCGATGAGCGCGCTTTCCTATTTGCTGTCGAGGGTGGAGCTTATGGTGAAAGCCCCTCCCGTGCCATCCGCCTTGACGGACACCCTCTTGGTCTCTGGTGGTGCAGCTCTGGATTTCTTGCTCTTGCCGGTAGAGCTCTCAAGCACGTCCTCGATGGTAGCACAACATTCTGAAGAGGTGCGCTTGCTGGAGTGGGTGCAAGAGGTCTTGCCGGTCTTCTTCTTCCCTCCCAGGGCTTCGACGGCAGGAGCAAGTGCCTTGGCGACAGCTGCTGCAATTGCTTCTCAATAGAGTTGGTCAGTGCAGATCAGTGTGTCCTTGTCGGAGGGGACGGTGATGATGGTCATCGGCCCAGGCATCTTCAGCGTGTTGTAGGCGTAGTGTGACGCCGCCATGAACTTGGCTAGTGTCGGGAGGCCGAGGATCCCGTTGTAGGGCAAGGGGATCTCGGTCACATCGAAGACGATACTTTCTATCATGTAGTTCAACTTACCTCCAAACATCACGGGCAATGTGGCCTTCCCCTTCGGCTGGCTCCTTCCCGGATTGACCCCTTGAAACATACCCGTTTCCTCGAGGTCTCTATCAGGAATTTGCAGCCTTTTGATCACGACGGGCGAGATCAAGTTCAGGCTGGCCCCGCCCGGTGCTGGTCTCCCGGTGCTGGGTGGTCCATAGCGGGCCCTGCCCGCCTGTCTGACTGGTGGCGCGTATCATGTTGGCAATCGATGGTGGTTCGAGCGTCTTCATGGGCTCGCTCCCAAAGAACCTGGCGTTGGCCACGGTGGATCCATGGGTCGGACGATGCTATGGAAATGTCATCACAAGCGTCATCACGATGGACCGACATCCGCAGTGGCTGGCGTGGAGCAGGAGAGTGCACCGTGGCCGCGGCGCCTCCGACCCCTCCACCACCGGCATGCAGTGGATCGATGGAGCACCGGCCAGAGGGCCCCGCTAGCCATGGCTCATCTTTGTTGGCGACGCTGACGAGGCTCCGGATAGTGGCTCTCCACTCGTTGAGCTTCTCCACGGTGGGAGGGAAGCCAAGAAGCAGCTGCGCGTGCCCCAAGGCTTCTACTGGTGTGGGTGGCGGCGAAAGCTGCATGGACCGTGGCGCGCTTTGACTTCTAACCACGTTAGAAGGAGCTCTACCACGGCCCAGCGGCTGTGCGCCATCTTCGCCAGTACTTCGGCGGGCATGCTGGCCTCCTTAGTCCCGCGGATGACGCACAGAACTCTTCCCACTGCGGTGTCCAAGCTCACTGGTGTGGTGACACTGCTCGTCGCGCATAACCTGGGAAGAGCGCGCTGTGGGCGCCGGAGTGGGCGTCTTGGAGGTCGCCGTGCCGCCCGCGGGTGGTACGGCGACACCCCCGGAGGGTCCCGCGCCGTCTGCAGGGGGCCCATCTCCGTCTCTGAATTTCACGGTGTGTGGCCCATCGCCTTGCGCATGAACGATGCCGCTCGCCAGGCTCTGACTGCCCGAGCGATGTTGGTGCTCGCGGGTCGCGCCTCAGGTTCTGTCCGCGACCGGCCCGCTGCTCACCTGCACTGGTACAGGCCGTCCGGCTCCCGATGAACCGACCGCCATGGTCTTCTTCTTCTTGGGAGCCATGGCGACGAAGAACCGCTAGGCTAACTGCTAGACTAGATTCTCACAACTGCGCCCCCCCTATCTGGCACGCCAAAGATGTCGGTGGGAACGACACCTATGGGATCATTGGGATCCCTTCTACGGTCGGCGGGCACGGGGTCATGAGGAGAGTAGGTTTAGGAGCTAGCACGCGAATCGTTTACCCAAGTTCGGGTCGCGAGGATGCGTAAAACCCTAGTCCTGCTTTGGTGGATGTATTGAGTGTTCTTGAGCTTTTTGAACTAGCTACGGTGGTTGTGCCATTCCAAAAAGGCGAATCCCTCTCCTGGTCGCCTCAGGCCTCCTTTTATAGGAAAAAGGGGTTGCCACAGTGGCACACAGGAGGTGGAAAGGCCTATAGTGCGCAAGCTTATCGCATGACATTACGGGACAAAGTGCATTAAATGCACTACGTAGGTGTCCATTAGCTTTATCGGGGACGGGAAACAGGCCTGTCCTGTCCGTCGCTGCTTCGCCTCGCGCCCAGACCAGCGATGCATGCAGCTCCATGTAGGCAGGCAGGTAGCTGAGGTGGCGCGGTGGTAGGGCCTTCATGAAGATCTGCATGCCGCCATGCATGTGCTTGCTGATTTGTCCTGGAAGCTGCATGTTGCCACGCAGGTGCCTGCCCAGCTGGTTGTGCTAGCAGCTGCATGTGAATGGCGGTGGAGTCTTGGCTGGTGCGGGCCTGGCAGTGGCCCTGCTGGCGTCCTCGGCAAGGACCTTGCCGGGGGCCCGGCAAGGGTCTTGCCATGGTGTCGCAGTCGTCCCCGGCAAGATGCTTGCCAGACGTCTTGTGGATTCCTTGGCGAGGATCCCGCCGAGGGTCGTCATCTTCTAATCCTCATCTAATCTTGTGTGTTTATGATCTTGACAACGATCTGCATGCCACCACGGAGGCGCCTCCCGAGCCCTGGCCCCAATGTAGTTGATTGGGTCGGAGCCTGTGGGCTCAAGGGTGGCTCGCTCTGCTGGTGTTGGGCAAGTTGCCCCGGCAAGGCTCTTGACGGGGCTGCGGGGGGCCGCCTCGGCAAGGATCTTGCCGAGGGAGTCCACCTCGCCCTCTTACCCTCCTATGCTTCTGGTCTTGGCGTCGCCTTGGTTGTCTTGTGCTTTGGCTTCTCTCCGGCTTCCCTCCTTTGCTCTGCGAAGTGTGATCGCAGCGCGTGGCTCTGACTGCCCGTGCACAAGTAAAGGGGTCAAAAGGAGAGCCCCTACTTTTGTACACCGACACTGGGGAACGGACGCTCATTGGTCTAGACATTATTCAACGAGCTGAAGAGCAGGTTCGCATTGGCCGGGATAATCTTAAGGCGGCCCAGTCCCGTCAGAAAAACAACTATCACCGGAAACACTGGGGTTCAACTTACACTACAAAAAAATACACTTTCGTGATGATACGTGTTTGTCACAGTAGGTCGCGTTTTTTGTCATGCATGTACATCCATGACGATTTTATGACAGAATCAAGATAGTCATACCTGTGCTGTCGTAGAAGTGTTCCATGACATTACCAAAATTATCATCACGAAAGTGTCCACTTCCATGACGATAAATCGCGCATCACAAAAGTGCTTTCGTCAAGGGTGACCGACACATGGCATGCACCGTAACGAAATGCCGTTAAGCTATCGGTTCGGATTTTGGATCCGATAACCCGTTAACAGCCCTGACCAATGGGAAATTTCCACATGTAAAATTCTGATTGGCCAAAGGGAACACCTGTCAGCTCGTCAGTGGGCCAGATGTCGCCCGTCCATTGGAGGAGACATGCCTATGATACGTCGACACGTGGCTGGGCCCAACAGAGGCCCATATAGGTTAAAAAGGCCAGCCCAGTCAAAGGCCCGTAGAACATAATCAGGTACTAGTGGGCCAACCCAATGACGGCCTGCTTAATAAAGGCCCATTTACGGCCCGAAGCTAGATCTGGCCCGTTAATTGTTCGCCCAATATTTGGGCCCATTTATGGCCCGAAGCCAGATCTAGCCCGTTAATTGTTCGCCCAATATTTGGGCCCATTTGTGGCCCGAAGCCAGATCTGGCCCGTTAATTGTTCGCCGAATATTTGGGCCCAACTATAGCCCAGTGACTTTCGGCCTGTTAGAGGCCTGATGTAGACATGGGCCCATTTCAGTCCGGTGTGACTTTCGGCCTGGGAATAGCCCGTGCTGCCCATGGGCCATATATGGTCCGAGAGGACATCGGGCCCACTAACGGCCCATGCTAAAGGTGGCAACAGTTAAGCCCAACGTGACTTTGGGCCTGTTAAAGGCTTGTCGCATAATTTGGCCCGTTGATGCCTGTGCTAAGCTTTCGGCCTCTTAAAGGCCCATGATATCAGTGGGCCAACTAAGGCCCGAGATATGTTTCAGCCTGGTAACGTCCCGTGAGCTAACTGGGCCCAAAATGGCCTGGTCTACATTTCGGCCTGCTGAAGGCCCGTCGACGACTAGTGAAAATTGAGGCCCAACATGCATTTTGGCCTGCTAAAGGCCCGTGGTTTCATCTCGGCCGTAACAGGCCAGTACAATATTCAGCCTGTTAATGGCCCAACGCTACCTGGGCCAAACTAAGCGCTGGGTTGACAAAAGGCCCAACTAAAATATAGGCCGGTATAAGTTTGGGCCTGGCGCAATGTGTGAAGGCCCCAATCATTCGGGCCCAAGAAAGACGCAGGCCGGCCCAATTGTGGCCCGCTAAAAACCTGGCCCGTTAGAGTCGAATGTTTCGGTCCGGTCGACTACATCTGATTTTTCTTCAGATAGCGAATGATGGCAGTAACTAGTAGGAATTAAGAACAAACCTACTCTATACAATAAAGAAATTATGGCATAGTAACTAAGAATAAACCTACACTATACAATAAAGGATTTAAGGTATATTACATCCACTGGGCATCGAAGTTCGCCACCAGTGATCATAAAGCGCAATGAAGAAGCAGATTACAAAAACTGGACACCATTGCAGCGTAACAAAATAATACTGAACCTAGACCACTTCCAAGACAGTTCAAGAAAGGTTAGCCTTGTGGGGGAACTGCTGAGCAAGGCTATGTGACCGGCCTAGCATGTGGGTCATAGCTTCCAGGAGTAGCTGTTTAGCGATGAGGTTCTCATTGGTGTTCTCCACAATCTTTATTAGAGATAGGACTTCAAGTCGAAGTTGAGTTGCAGAATGCCTTTCTGCTAGAACTTGGGACTGATGAAGTCGAACTGATTCAGACAACGAATTCTGTGAGCTTGTCTGACTGTTAGTCTCAAGTAACTTGAACACTGCATCAAGACAAGACTTTGGGGTTGTCTCGCTATCTTCAAGATGTTTTGCCTTCTTTTCTGCAATATATGTTGGGTTTGTCTAACAGCCTTCAGCAGACTTGTGCATGCCATCAAGCATATCACCCTGAAACAAAGCAGAGAGATGACATGTTTTGCACATGTATAAACAAAGATGATATCTGTTCTGTCAATTCTATCCAATTTCAAATTAGAAAATAAAGAGTAAGTTCAAAATATCAATAGCATAATTTGGCATTGTTCATAATGCGGGGAGCTTCACCACACTACTGGATTACCATGTCAACATAACAAGCATAGATGAAGGGAAAATAAAATCATTGAATCTATTTTGGATAATGTGCATGGCATGTTGTTCATATCATCAGCCACATCAGTAAGATAAAACAGGAGATGACAAGGTGCAAACGTGGGCTGCTTCACCACACACTGGATTATAGATCCACAAAAACAAGCATACATATAGGGAGTATTAAGTAATGTGCATGGCATGAATAAGGAATTTGGTTTTACAAGTAAAACTTAGAACTTATGGTTCTTACGAACATGCATTTTGGTAGAAACAACAAACTAAACAGCAGTAAACGATAGGGAGTATGAGCAAATTAAACAGCAGCTAAGGATAAAGGCTTTAGAAGGACTGACTTACATTAACAGTTAACACCGGCTTTATAATGCCCTTCTCCATGTCAAGGGAAGGATAACTCAAGAATTTCAGCATAGAATCTTCTTCATAAGCATTGCATGTACTCTACATTTTGTAGAGAGTAATTATAGATATGATAATACTGGAAGGGATAGAGGATAATGAAGATAAGATGCAGATTGATGCTACATAATCAACTACAAATCCCTGGAAGTACAGGCATTACAGGACAAAATGTACTGACAAGAGCAATGGGCTACACTTCTGCACTGGCATTGTCTGTGTATTCTACTTGTTGGTAAGATTAAATATAGATCTGATCTTTTTAGTAAATGGTGGGCGAGGGAGATAAGATGCAGAATGCTACAAAATGAACCAATCCCTCTTCCCATAATACAAGAGTGTTTTGAACACTGGTGTACTCTACAAAACATTCTTATATTATGGGACGGAGGGAGTAGCTATTAATGTAACTACAGTGATAGACCACATTCAGTCCTTACAAGAGGACTGCAGAGCTAAACCTCTTCAAAAGCATTGGGTTGATTCTAAATTTATGTAAGAGTCCATACGGATCTTATAATGTCCACCAAATGGACGATTACGAGGCTAACATGTGCAGTGATGCTACATAATCAAACATCAATGAAAGTAAGTATGGTCATACAGGGCAAGAGGTACTCACAAGAGCAATGCAATGTGCAGTATAGTTGCGAGATTCTGTGGTCCCTTGAGAATGAATGTTCTTCTGCTAACAGTTTTCGTACAAGTGAGACATTAAGACAAATGCAGAAATGTAGTTCAAATTGTGATGTGATATCATAGACAGTACCTTACGCTGCAGCCGAGACCAATGTGTAACAAGATTATTCCAGTCATTGTCGGATAAATGTAGCACCAGAGACTTTAGAGAAATTTCGTTCAGAGGCTTGCCATCGAAGTGCACTTGCCTCAGGTAGGAATGATACTTCATCAACGAGTGCTTGAAAAGCGCAACCAACCCTTGCTCGTCATCACAATCCAGTTTTCTCCTTGCCTATTTAAAAGAATGAAATCTTGTGTCTTCTGTCAGCAGAAACATATGTAGTAATGACCTTGAATAACATTAGTACATTACTTACACGTAAGTTGCAGAGGAAGACTGGAAATTGTTCTGTGTCTGTGGTATAATCTTTCCATGAAGGAAAGATGCGCACACAGTTCCTGACAACAACATAAGCTTCATCTTCTAAACTGGGAAGAAATGGAACAGGGGTCCTATTTGCTGCAATTGGGGCTCTCTCTGGTTCGAAAAGGGATTTGGTAACTGGATTTGGTGTACTCTTTGCTAGAATGGGGGTTTTGTGTCGTACAGCTGGTGCTATGTCAACTGACATAATCATACTGTTTGCTACAGTTGGGGTCTGCTGAGTTGGGGCATCAGAAATGACCAGTGTAGTAGGGCTAGAGTCTGCTAGAGTTGGGGTATTTTGTGGGTCAGGTGATATTGCAACTACACCTAATGGGCTATTTGATTTATCAGGTGCCACTACCTTTTCCAAATACTTTGCTTGTGCTCCTCCATGATCAGCAATTGCCCTGTTCCTTTTGAACGTCTGATACATAAGAACATCATTTGAATGGATAAATATGGTATGATGACAGGTGGAATATGTACTGAAAATGGATAGGCAGGGCGTATTCACATACACGATGTGTAAACTAAGCTAATGGCAGTTCAACAAAGTAGAAGCAATGCAAAGCATTAGTTACAAGATATGTGCGAGCAATGTAACCTTGGAAAGTTAGAGCAAGTACCTTGATGGGTGAATAATATAGGGCATCTTCCTCTGACTCCTCCACTAGGGATCTACATTGACTTAGGTCTCCCTCTAGCTCAGAATCACTGTTAGGATCATATTCTGAGCATGAATCTGTAGGTGGAGAGTGTTTGCATTGCATTGCATCCAAACTTGATTTCAGACCCTTAATGCCAAGTTTGACAGCCATGGCATTGTTCTGCTTTATTCTTTTCATGCGCGCAAGCTCATAATCATTATGATGTTGTTCAGAATCTGAGATTCATGAAAACATAAAAAGTAGTCAGATTATCTATGGAATGCATTGCGGATTCAACTCGGAGAGTGTCTCCCTATAAACCCCTGCATATGCAAAGTTCACCTCCCCAACCGTGCTGAGCAAACCACACACAGAAATACAAACCCCTTATGTCTCTATAACAGGTAGGCACCCATTTCAAAACTGAAGTAGGAACATTAGAATCATATGAAATTCGTATTTGAACAAATAAACTAAGCAATTATGAGTGGCTTAATGTTTAGCTTCAAGGGTGGAGTGTTGGTAGTGCGACACAAAGCAAGTAGGCAGATTGTATTCCATGTAAAAGATCGAAACCTATGTAAAAGCTGGAAATGACACTTTCTTTCTATACAATGCAGTGTTCATTACCCACACATGATGGAAGAGATCACATAGAGAAATATTATTCACTCATGTCTATGGTTCCAGTATTTAGAAACAGGGTGGTCCACCCTAAAAGAATATTGACAACAAATATGACAAGGCAAGCATAGATGTAGTGAATCAATCATTTACTTGTGAGCTTACTAGGAGAAGTATGCAGAATTGTAACTGCAGTAAGAGACCGTCCAAAATCTGAATGAAGAAGTTTGTCTAGCACTTATTGTTTGCAACTAATCGACGTGAATAATTGGATATTATATCGAATGAGTAAGAAAGACAAGTAAAATTGTCAACAAACCTGGCTTGCAGTAGTAATCTGGGTCAATGTCACTACGACCAACAATCCAAAATGACTAGTTTCTGTTCCGAGGGCCGGAATTTTGAAAACCCTGTGAACTTTAGAGGTACTAAAGATTACCGAAATACATCTGAACCATTAAGTGTAGGTAGCACTGAGCACATAACAAACCCTAATGACAGTCCTGCCTAATGAGTAATGAATCAATTAGAAAATGTGTGATGAGGAGTGGCTGCTGAGTGTTGAGGATGTATCTCAGGATAAATCGGGTTGGCTTGGTGGGTGCTGCACGCCTGAGCCCTGAACGGACTGGGAAGGTAGGCACGGCGGCACGCCCGGGCAGCGGTGACGCTGTTGGGCGAGCGGCTCCTAGCCTCCTGTTAGTCCGACGTCTCCTCCTAGAGGCATGCCGTCCGGGGACGGCAAGTCACCGGCGAGGCAGGCGGCTGGGGGCGAGTAGAGATCGAAAGTGTGCAGTAGAACAGAGGGGAATCGGGGCCTGGGACGACCCAAAATCCCAGGGTGGGCCGGCCCACCGTGGGCACCCTGTAGAGATACACACCCGAGCGGCGAACATGCATTTTCGAAACTAATTTAGGAACATTTAGCTGACCAATTAAACAACTCTGTTTTAATAATATCAGATTCGTATTTGAACAACTAAGCTTGTTTAGCTTGATGGGTGGAGCAGTGTTATTATGACACGAAGCACGTATTCTGATCGTATAGTGATCATAAAAGGGGGAACTCTAAGCATATTTTTTTAGCAAAAGAGGGTTTCCCCTCCGATTTCTATTAAATAAACCACCACGGAACCAACATGATCAATTAAACCCTAAGCATGATCAATTAAACCGTATTATGGCTGTGCCATGGCAGATTTGAAGCTGCAAACCGAAGAAATGATATTTAGCATCCATTGTTTGCTTCGAACTAAGAACTAAATTCTAAGAGCTAAAAAGAAAGTAGAGTAACCAAGTTAAGATCTATTTTCTAGTTGAGATCAAAAAGTTGAGGAGATATGAAGTACCACCTCTCTTGCGGCGTCGTGTAGGTATCGGGGGTGCGATGGCTGTCGGTGGCGTTGAAGCAGATCTGCGACGATAGACGGGTGCATCGGGGGATAAGTCCCGTTGCGGTGGAAGAGAAGGTCGTGTGAGTGGCCCCGGCAAAGAGGACGACGACGCTGATGAAGCGAGAGGACGCGATGCAAGGCTATTGGTCCGTCGCCGTGGATGATAAACGTCCATCTCTAGTAGTGGACGACGCGGTCTTGATAGGCGCTCCGACATGGTGGCGGACGGTGGCGATGGATGTGGTGGAGGACGGCGGCGATGGATGGGGTGGCGGACGGAGGCTGGTGTGGGGATGGGGTGTTCTAGCGCGGACGGTGTATTTATGGGAAAATGGAGGTAGAGGTATGGGGAACCATGTTTTTGGGACGGGCCTCTCTGAAATATGGGAAAGTTACGAACTTAGCCCCCGTTTAAAATTTGGACGTCTCGTCGGTTGGGGATAGGACGGTAATCCCGCATCTCGCCAATATTTGCCCAGAGCGATTTCGGGCGAGGAGAGGGTGGTTGGCGCCCATGGTTGGCGCCCATGGTGTATGAACGGGGCTGACAGGTAGGGCGGTTGTGTCACGTCTGAGTGAAGTTACAAACCTGCCCCTATTGAAAATATTTGCCTACATCGATTTCGGCTGAGTCGAGTTTGTTTTGCCGCCCACCATGTATGAATGGGGAATGGAGGGAGAAACAGAGGTCTTTCAGACGAGCTTGAATCAAATGAGTTTTGCCGCCCATGTTTGACGCCCACCGTGTCGGAATGGGCTCAGAGGCGGTCGTGTCACGTCTAATTGAAGTTACTAACCTACCCCTATTTGGAGCAGTGGAAATCGGGCCGATGGATTGTTCGTCTAATGGGTAGACAGTAATTTCCATCTCCCAAACACTTGGCTTCGGGCAGCCGACGTGGGAGTGGACATTTTGCTGCTTCTTTCAAATTTTGGGACAATAAGCATCCACGTTTACCCTGGCAACTAAATTTCGAATCCATTTTGTGTTCCTATAGGAATCTTTATAAATCATTCTATGTGTTTTTATATATCTTCAAAAGGACGACAAAGATGTATTCCACTGTCATATATGAATATGGTTTACAAATGCCGATACTCAAATTTAGAAGCTAATCCAGTTTAAGGTGAATTCGAATATTTGGAACACTTCATGTCCAACTCAAATGTCACACGCAGCATAATGTGTACTCCCATTTAGATATGTACACAAGCGATGTATCAAGATTCAAATGCCGAGTCAATCAACCAAGAATGTATAGAACTAGCAGACATATAAACACTTATAGAGTATATGGATCAATAATATCAACTAACATACATAAGCCAGGCCGCTGTACTTTTTTTGGCTACAATAACATCCTTTTTTAGCCAGCATCTTGGCCCTTTCCGATGTGTGCCACTTATGGTCCATCTATACTACTACTATTGTTGAATGCACATTCAGCCCGATTGACATATTTGTAGGTCTGGCACAGCAATCCAAATGAAATGTCTCCGAGTCTTATCAATTAATACAAACTTGTGCTCAAATAAAATTACAAACCAAAAAACCAAAAAACAATTATTACATGATCTCTAAAACAAATGGTTTGATTGATTACATGAACAGAGAACACAAAGGTTATTCAACTATGGAAAGAACATTTCACCTATGATTTACCAAGTAGGAATTTAATTTCCTTTTTTCCTTCAGGACCTTAACAATCTGGTCAGTCTCAGCTTGCTTCGTTTTGAAATCCACCAAATATTTAATGGTTGTCTTGAGTATTGCTTGTGATTGTGCTGTTTGCTTCCTCAACATGTCAACTTCATCTCTAAGTGCAGAAGCAGAATCTCTTTCTACCACTAGTTTAGCCTCTAGAGCATCAGTAGTTGGCAATTCATAATGCACGATTGGGCTGGTGCCACTGCTGTGGGATGATGCAACGTCCATGGGGACCTCGCTCTTTGATCTTGGGCTAACCTGTTTTGCCATTAAAGTTCTGATTGGATTCAGAAAAATTGAAGTTAGAAAAACATCTCAACTGGGAGTTATAACAGCAAACGAGTTAAACAAACAAGGAGTTAAAGAGTTTCAATTGGATGTTGAAAAGTAGTTATTAACATCATTGTAAACCGTTGTTGCAGCAGCAAAGCAGTTAAACAAACAAGTAGATATTTAAGTTAAGGCAAATAGGTAATTCTTAATAGTAAGTATCAAACACATAGATAGGCGTAGTCTACAATATGATTAACAGGCTGTGCCATCATGTAATCAGTAGCAAACTAAATTAAGCCAAGGAACGTAATTGATTTTTTTTGCAATAAGTGGCTAACTAAAATTCCGAGAAGCAGGTAACTGAACTTATGCTAGTTCTTTGTACAGGCACACTACAACTTCTATTTCGCTTACAAGGTTGTACGAAGGAGTCCATGGCATCAATTGCTTGGATACGCAGTCCCAATACTTCTTTCTTCCCACACTGCATGGGTAAGTCGAATGGTTAATCTGGTAAGATGGTGCGTCCTTGATATGTTATATGAGGACGTGTAGTCAGACTAATTGTAGCCAAACACATCACACTAGCTTTTACTGTATATTTCATGCGATTACTTTTGGCATATCAAGATCTAAGCAATCTACAATAGGATGAATAGACTGGCATCCTTCACATTATTGGCGAACTCAGTTCATAGAAACAAGCAATTCAACCATTTTGTGGGTAAATCAAAAGCGCCACTGGAATATTTTTCACTATCCAATCATACACGCAAAAAGGGGCGACGCCACCATAGGGGCTGGTATGGGCGGCCGCCTCAGGTGGCTGGAAAGTGCGCACCTAGTTTGAGTCATCCAGGTTGGCCCATGCTAGTTTTGTTCATCCCAATGCACGAGCAGGCAATGTAAAAAATGAAGAAAAATGTTTCAATTTGGATGGGACAATAACTTAAGTGCAAGGCAGGCCCTATAGCAGGCTCGCGGCCCAAACGAGCGCCTCCCATATCGATCGACAGCAGGAAAAATCCCAATTCATTCGCTCCAGCCTCCAGTCTGGTTCGCTCCTAACCTAGCCGCCGCTGGATAGACCGACACAGCACTTCCTCGCGCCCTCGTTGGAGGGCAGTCGTCGAGCTTCAAGCGAACGAAAGGACAATAAGATGAAGATCCAACCCTGGCAGCGGCGTCAGCACGGGCATGGCATCGAGCTTGCGCAAACGGACAGTCGCAGCTTGCAAGAGTAGCATGCGCAATGAGCAGGTACATCACATCCCTGATTATATCTAATTCAACTCTTCAATTTTTGGCCAATAGTTAAACCTGACGGTGTTCTAAAACTGCTTGTATGTAGGGAATCTATGGGAAAATGAAACCAATTTCTACTTATTTTATAACTCCCCCTATCAATACTGAACTGACTGAATATGATGTATCTAATCAAGTTTCCAGTGCAAACATACAAGCTCATGTTGTTCTTGATCCTGAAGTGTCTAATGAATAGACTGCTAATGAAGGATTTGATGCAAACATTTTACATGCTCCTAGTGATGAACATATAATGTCTAATGAGGGATCTAATGCAAGCATTTTGCAAGCTCATTGAAGGATTTAGTGTCTAATGATGATCTACTATGTTGAGAGAGACAGAGATTTGCAGACATTGATGACAAGCAAATTATAGTGCATTTTCGTAGCTTGAGGAAACGTCGAGGCCATCTACCAGAAAGTCCCCGTATCATGACAACATGGCATAAATACTTTTCTAATCTGTTGTTTGAAACTATTGGCATACTTGTGCAGGATAGATATATTGATATGCAGTTTGCGCACTGGTTATACGTGCAATTACACTTCGATATTTTCAGCCAGAGAACGAATAATTCAAGCAGGTATAGATCATGTTTGTAGTCCTTGTACACCATGTTGCATTTTGTGTTTTTTGGTGCTTGCATCATTTAGTGTTTATAATCTGAACTACTTTGGATCATTAGTTGGTTTTCAAAGTGCATGTAGCTTCACATTTCTCAAGTTATGTTGATTTCCGGAGTGCAAGTGCCTTCGTATTTCTTAAGTTAAATGTTCGCCCCTGGTAAGTTGAATTCATGGATCAGCCACTACACACAAATCATACATGAATGCCAGTATGAATTAAATGAAATGCAAGGACTTACGCTAGCTTGTTGTGCAGGCTCACTGCAGCTCTGCCTGCGCTTGGGATGTTCCATGTACAAGTCCATGTTACCACTTGCTTGGATGTGCAGGCCTTGTGCTCCTTGCATCCCCCTCTGCATTTTTGACACGGCGAATGGTTGATCAAATAAGAGGAATCGCCCTTGATGTTGTACCGGAGGACAGATACTTACAAGGTTCTACGGGTGTGCAGGATGTGTACCAGATCCCATAGCGCCGTCATGCTTCGCGCAAAAATGGATTTGCTTGTTTCAGATGATATCTCCAGAAGAAATAAGAGTTAAAGTCAGAGTTGCATAGGCGTGTAAGCTAAGAGAGAAGTGAAAGGATATCCAAACATTGTCGGAACAGTACACAAGGGAGTGATGTGTGGATACCTAGTTCGGGCCGGCGTTTGGGCATGCTCTCCTAGCTAGAGTGCGGGTCACTTCAGAGCCGTTGAGGGTGATGCGCTGGCGTTGGCTGGCCACGCCGGATGCAAATCTTGAGTGGCAGCGGAGCACCACGATGCGGTGGACGAGACCGTTGGTGAAGCCCCAACGGCCTCGGGGGGCAGACGTGCGATGATGTGCTCGGTGAAGTAGCCCCGGTGAGCTAGGAGACGATGTCGGTGAAGCACACCTCATGCGGTGGAACTCGGTGTCTGTGAGGCACGTCGGTTGCAGCGGCCGACGTTGTCGGTGGACCACCCGGTGCAGTGGACGAGGGCGTAGATGAGGTAGCTCCGGTGCGGTGGTGAAGCGCGACCGTCGACTTCGTCGTCGTCGTTCGGCATAGAGGTGGGGAACGGTGGGGAAAGAGACGAGACGAGGGGCGATTCGAGGGTTGCCGGCGAATTAGGGATTTGAGCAAAATTTGGGCGCGGAAGGGGACGGTGGAGAAGAGAGATTTTGCAGGGCTGGAATTGGGGCCGCCAGATATTTCAATCCGAAACGTGGAAGCGCGAACTTATATTGCCGTCGTCCCTTTTTTGGGGGGAGGGGGGCTGGGTGCTACGCGTCCGTCCGACACACGCGACCACCCCGATAGGACTATGCTTCGGTGCCTTAAGGCACCTACCTTTGTGTCCATGACATATGGGCCCAACAGGTGGCTGGCCCACATGTCAGTGACCCAAAGGCAGTTGCCTTTAAGGCACCGAAGCAGCGTCCACCCCGACACGACCCTGGTCTGCCTGGTGCGCCTACATTTGAGAATGCAAACGAATCTTCTTTCATTTGCAAACGAATCTGTATGTATTACCATGCCCGTGTTTTCCTTGCAATAATTAGTCATTCAAAACGAGATACTCCATCCATTCACTTTTGTAAGTCATTTCAGACAACTTAAAATGAACTATTTTGCACATTGTCTGAAATGTCTTAAAGGTCTTATAAAAGTGAACAGAGGGAGTACTATAAATTAATTAATGAGGTGTTATTTGAAAAAAAATCGAAATGGTACCCACGCTAACGTGGATTAGTGTGTGTCACATAATTAGTTATTTGAATTAGAGTGTGTGTCACGTAGTTAGTTATTTGAATTAGAGTGTATGTCACGTAGCGATCTCCAATTCTAACGTGGATTTCGCATTTCACTATATCCATGCTACTTTTTTAATACAAATTCATATGTATATGATGAACACCATGGTAGTGAGAAAACTTTTGGATGGATTCAAACATATGACCTACAAAATAGCACAACAAACTGAGTCCATGTCAACTTTTCGAAACTTAGTATGACACGAATTCGAAATAATTACCCGTATGCCTGGTCTTCGGTTCAAATCTTACAATGTACACTGAATTGAAACATCGATATTAAGTCTCGTTCCCCCGCACAAACGCTACATACTTCCTGTATTGGTCAATCTTCCTCTCCTAACAACCTTAGGAAGCTATTGGTTTCCAACACACGTTCATTCTTTCTCTCCATGTTTCGATCTCTAAGTCTCTCAACTACACAACCCCTTTTCCCACTCTGTTACCAAATGTATTTACCTCACACACCCGCCATTGCACCCCATGCCGAGATCTCTCTCTCTCCCCCCTCCCTCTCACCCTCTCGCGCTAAATACATGCATTGCCTATCTAGCCCCCTCCAACCTCTCGTGCGCACGCACGCACGTTGTATATCTAGGTCACTCCCTTGAGACTGTCTCACTCTTTCTTCCGCACGGCGAGCCACACTCGCTCAATCTCGCTCTCTTTATCTGAGTCTCGTTTAACCTCGTTTCTTTCACACACAAGTGATATATCTCCCTGTTCGGGCCTCGATCGACACACGCTATACTCTCTCACGCGGATTGTCTATCTAGGTCAGTCCATCCAAGCCTCTGCCACTCTTTCGACCTCATGGTTGGCCACACTCACTCAATCTCTCTCTCTCTCTCGCTCTCTCTCTCTCTCTCCGCATGTCTCGATTGACCTCGCTCTTTCTCAGACAAAAACGATATATCACCACGTTTGAGCCCAGTTCGACCTATTCACATTGTATACTCTCTCATGCACATCGTCTATCTAGGTCACTCTCTCCAACCTGTCTCACTCTTTCGATCGCACGACGACCCTATGTGATCGGTTGACCTTGCTTCCTCCCACGCACAAAATATATCTACATGTCTATGACTAGATCATCTCTCAAGCTCTATCTTACAGCCCTCACCCTTGCCAAAAATCTCAATCGGACAATATCTCTCCAGAGCATATATATTTGTTCAATGAATGTCGGACCACACTTTGTCTCTCTATCTATATGTCACTCGATTGACCTTGCTTTCTCACACCGTATCTTCCACGCGTTGAAGCTACTACCTCTCCATCCCTCACAAAGCCAGAGCTATTTACATTGCGAGGGGCACTCCAACATTGGATTAATTTGTGTAGGCATTTATTCCGGTCGGTTTAGATTATATTTTCGTAGCATTCGGCCAACAACTACTCCAAACACCATTGCAACCCACGCAACTCCCCTAGTTGATTTCCCTCTGGCTCGGTCATCTCTCTCTCGCACGTCCTTTCTCGCCTTCAACGCCGCACCATGGTATTATTGAAAAAACTATGTTGTTCCCTTTAATTATTATAAATAAGCTATAAAACTACACACCGATAGTCCACTTGGAATGGAACAAATTTTGACCCACAAATTAAAGTGCTACAAACTACACACCGAGGGGCCCACATGTCATGAAACAAATTTGGACCCATATACAAATTAAAAAATAAAGGACGAGGATCGAACATGTGACCGGGCCTTCAAGCCGCACGTCAATAGGCAACATACGTAGAATAGCAATGTTTGTTGTACCCCCTTTGTTCACATAATGTTTTTATATTACCACAGCCCAATTAATGGATAACATGTAATATTATTTTTAGTACTATTCGCCTTCACTTACTACACGCTAAACGTGTTGAGCGCTCAACATTGAAGCAGTCTAGGTCGTTGGATGACAAGGAATACATGTGGCTTGATGACGTTTTATATTTAATTTGATACGGCTCTAGAAGAACATTCAATCGATCAAACCATACATTTCATTCAGTCTGACTCCGACTTTAAATTATACGACGATCGATATAAAATAAACGGAAATCATAAACGTTCGGATTTTAAGCATGGCAATCCGAACATTTTTAATGGCAAATTTAGATTACGCGGCGGCAGCGGGGCGTCTCGCGGTGGGAAGCGGCCCCTCTGTCGTGCTCTGTGTGTCGTCGGGCCACTGACCGACAGCGACGGCGGCGTCTTGCGCCATTGTTGGCGTACTCCTAGATATTGGCCCAGCTTCAAGGAAGGCCAAAATGTTCTGGACTTCGGAGCGAGTCAACTGGCGGGAGGAGGCGACTGGCGTTGGTGCAAGGAAGCGGTCGACGGCGGTCATCCATGCCGCTGAGGGGGGCACTGGCACCCGCGCGGGGACACTCGCTGTCAACGGCGCGGCGGAGACATTCGTGTGCACGGGCACCGGCACGGGCATGCACGACAGTGCACACGCAGGCGCTGGCGGGTGCATGGGCACCGACATGGGCGTGCACGTCAGTGCACGTGCAGACGCATGTGCTGGCAGGTGCACGGGCACGTGAAAGTCGGCGGGGACCTCGTGGAACCCCGTGGCATCAAGCTTGGCAACAATGTGCGGCTCCCAGCCCATCAATGCCACGGGGATGGGCGCTGGCACAGTCGGGGCGACGGGAGCCGGAACGGGAGCGGGGACAGGCGCGGCGTCTTCCCGCAAGGCCAGTTCAAGCTCGTCCCAAAGCGCCCTATGTTCTTGAGACTCTGGCTAGGTGTCTTCCTTAGGAAACTGGAACACTAAGGGCAGACCATCGTGATGCAGCATGGCGTACGTTTAGGTCAGGCTAGTTGGAGGTAGACGACAGGAGAATCGGAGAGGAGGAGAGAGGATTGTAGCGATACCGGGTAGTGCGGGGTTGATTTTAAACTGCAGCGCCGACGACATTAAAAGTGGGAGCAGTTGGGACGATGGTGGGAGGCGGAGCCTGGTCAAAGGGCTCGCCTCCCGGTGAGCCTGCATAGCGGTCTGCTCGCACGCCTCCCTGATAGTTGGCGCAGCGGTCTGCTCGCACGCCTCCCGTCGACTCACACGCTTGCTTGGACAGGACCTGCCGATGAGAAGCGGGGACTCGTGGCGGCACTTAAACACCCACGGTTTCAATAGTGAAAGCATTCGCCTTAACGTGATAGGTCTTTGTTCCAAAATACCATGGCTCTTCATTTGCGCAACTTGTCATAAGCAGCTTGTCTCAAATTGAAGGAAAAACTTATGAAGTAATCTTTGTGCCATATCACGTGACCATGCTTAGTTTCAAGAATTTATGCTCACTTTTGGATTTTCTGAAATTTAAGATCCAGGATTCGAAACAGTATCATAACCTGCATCATGCAATAAATTTTCAAGCCATACATTTGCCCTGTTGTATTTCTTAAGAAAGGATTTGGTCAAACATTTTGCTTAGTTAGACTTCAAACAAGTTATATATGCAGAGTAAAAGGATAATCCCTCCGTACTAGTGCATTGCCTGATATATTAACTCAAGTACTAGGCACGAACAAACGGGCTCAATTATGTGCTCATCCTGGTGTAGTAGTAGTAGTACTAGGCAATGCAGTTGACGGTTGACCTTGATGAGCGGCGACCGAGGGAATTGAACCGTGCTCGGCACGGTAGGTAACATTGTCTAGTTACTAAAGCATCCCTCCGTTGTTCATCGGTAGTCATTATGGACCGGGGACATGAGGGGAATTTCCTAGGGATGGAATTCTGGCCGCCAGATATTTCGACTTGAAACGCTGAGGCTCGACTGGTTGGGGTTGCCTAATGTGCGTACCACGCACACCACCGAAGGACACGAGCCCGGTTTTTTTAGGATCAACACGAGCCAAGGTCTGGCTGGTACGCCGTTGGGTCCTACCATTCGAGAATACGAAAGGAACCTTTTAAATTGCCGAACGAATCTATGTGTATTACAATACCCGTATTTTCCTTGCAAATACTAATCTCAATGTGGTAATTGATTTATGACGAGTTGTTGAATTAGAGTGAGTTTGTGATATAGTGATCTCAACGTGGATTTCACATTTCATGGTATCCCTAGTAAGTTTTCCAATGCAAATTCAAATTTAAAAGATGAACAATATGGAGGTGAGAAAACTTTGTATGTATCAAGCATATGACCACACACACACACAGAGAGAGACACACACGCACGAACACAACAACAATCCAATAAGTATAGTGCATCTATTTTTCGAAACCATGCATGTATGACACGAATTCAAAAATACTCCTTCTATTCCTAAATATTAGTCTTTTAGAGAGTTCAACAAGTGACTACATATGGAGCAAAATGAGTGAATCTAGACTCTAAAATATGTCTATATACATTCGTATGTGCCAGTCCATTTGAAGCCTCTAAAAAGACTACTATTTAGGAACAAGGGATTAAAATGTAAGACATCCATGGTCCTCAGTTCAATATTTAAAATGAACATGAAACTGAAACATGAATATTAAGTCTAGTACTACAGTACATGCAAATGTTGTGTTTAGGCGGAGCTATGATTGTTGGGGGTCAACCCCTTGACCTTATATAAAATTGTGGAGCTCTGTTTAGGGTTGTTTAGATTATATTTGTCCCCACCCTCCCAACCACCGATTGGTTGTGCACCCCCACTCCTCCTCCCCGGGAGAATATCATGTGCCCCCATACCTTAGATGCTATATGCCGATACGAGTTGCTTGGAGCTTGTAGATCTGAGATATAGCAGCTCACATGATGTGTCTTAATATTTTTGCAGGAAACCTTGATGAGTTTGAGAATTGCACATAATTTGTACAAAAACTACTTAGATGCCCTTTGATCCCATATCCAACAACCTCGAAGCTCGTATCACCATAGCATCTAAGATGAAGGAGGACATCATATTCTCCTGTATGTAATAATATCATGTGCTACCACACCTTAGATGCTTTGGTGATACAAGCTCTTCGGAGGCGTTGGATTTGTGACCCAACACCTCCTCGGTGGTTCGAATGGTTTTTTGCAGAAAAGCCCCAAAAGAGTTCGGCCACTACTTACAAGCACAAAGACTACTCAGATGCCATTGGATCTTAGATCAAACAACCTCCAAGCTCGTATCACCGTAGCATCCAAGCTGCGATAGCACCTTATGTTTTCTCGCACGGGAGAGTATGAGGTGCTCCCGCACCGTAGATTCTATGGTGATACGAGTTCACTGAGATCTAACGGCCCACAGTAGGAGGTTTGAATATTTTTGCAATATACGGCTGATAGAGTTTGGGAAATGCGCAGAAAGTACAAGTACTACGCATGTGCCATCTGATCACTGATCATACGACCTAGATGCTCATATCACCGTAGCGGGTAATTAAGCTACGGGGAGCACCTAATATGAGCACCGGGGAGCCGTTGGATCAAAGATGCAGCGGCACACACGAGGCCTGAATGTTTTATTTTCAAAAAAACCTTTGGAGAGTTTGGAAATTGCGCATAATTACAAAGACTACTCCCAATCCATTGGATCTCACTTCCAATGGTGTAAAAACTCGTATCACCATAGTATCTAAGCTACGGGGTGGATGTGATATTCTATGCCACTGTCATTTTTGTTCGTAAACTTGCAAAAAACATGTAACTCGTGTCGTTACTTGTCTAACCATGCAAAGTGTTTGTTCAAAAAAACCATCCTACACTGAAATATGGAACAACACACGGGGGTCCCACTTGTCATTAATCAAATTCGGACCTAAAGCTAACAAATCTGAAAGACGAGATTTGAACTGGCAACCTGGACTACAAAGCATAAGTCGATAGCCTAAAAAAACAAACGGTTGTTGTCTTTGTCCCATAACTTGATTTTATACAGTACTTGCGTTAAGTAGAGTAGAGGGAGTGCCTCGTCAACACGTGCATGACCGTTGTCTCACTTACTGGTGGGTCCCAGGTCTGCGATCTCAATCTCTCTTCTCTCCATCATCTAACCATTGCACGGGAACACACAAAGAGCGGCGCTAGCTTGCCGTGGTATTATTACAACTAAAAAAGCTTGGAAAATAGAAGAATCGCCTAGAAGAAGAGACATTGTGGCTGGTCGAGACGGAGCTAACCACATCTATCCTCCGTGCCACGTTTGCATGATGAAGCTGTGTTGCTAGTGGGGTGTTTTCGACCGACTGGCTGGGTCCCGAGGTCAAACCATAGGTACTATGTCTGATACATTATATTTTTACACGCACATTTTTCCTCCGTGCCGAGACGTGGCACACCCTACCGCGCGGTTTCGGGGTCCTCCCAGGTGGTGCACGCATATATTCTTCCTGACGTGGGACGCCCTACCGCGCGTTTTCTGGGTCCTCCTCGGTCATAGCATCGAAGCAAGTAAATGAGTCGTCAAATCACAAAAGACCACCTTTCCCGCCGAGTACATCAGTGAAGCACGGTGGCTAGCTAGTTGGGCTAGTTCGACCGATTAGCTAGGCCGCCGCCACATTTGTTTTTTCACCCCTTTTTTTACCTACTTGCCGGCAGGTAAATTTAAATATCCACCGCAGCGTTGCTCTGGTGTTTGGGTGTGGCAGGATTTTTAATTTTTTGATTGACGGGAGCAGGCGTGGCAGGATTTTTAATTTTTTGATTGACGGGAGCAGGCGTGGCAGCAATTAGTCACGATGACTCCGCCTGTAAAAACCCACTGCTCCCTGATGTGAGAAGTCGTCGACTGGTGTTTTACCATGGTGAAAACCAAAAGATTCCCCGCTCTCTCCACCTTCCCGTAGATTGCATTGTCTTTCAGTCGTTTCGCCCCCTTTGCTTCCTCTCCCCATTGCTTCTACCTGGTGCCATGGCGGCGCAACAGATCACGGAGTCCGAGGTGAGGCGCCTGACACTGGCTCCCATTGACCAGAAGCAGGCGGTTGCACCCTACATCACCAACGTCGTGCGCCTCGAGAAGCAGAAGGACTTCGGTGGTGTTTAGGCGCCCTTTGCATGGGCATGTCCATGTCTTGGCGCAACATGACCGTTGGATCAAACTCAGACGATGCAGATCAGTCACTGTAGCACAAAGCGTGTGGGTGTGTTTGGTTGCATTCTCATCTCAATATAGTTGTTTCCTCTTCGTGTATTTTTGTCAACCTACTAGTGTTGACTCATGCACCCTTCATGCACTCTGCCAAACACCCAAAAGTGGGTCGAGAAGGGAACTTTTGCTCCCATCCCGTGCACCCTTCATACACCCTGCCTAACACTATTCGTGCTTCATATGGTTCATGTTTCATGGAGTACTGTAGCACCGTACTCTCCATGCGCTGTGGACCTAGTTCTGTTAACATTGATCTCACCGTTCATTCTTGACCGGACAGTCGAAAAAGCGGTACTATGTTACATATAGGAGTAGTTGACATGCGCACAACATCATTTGTTATCGTCATATCTTACTACACTAGCAACAAGATTGTGTAGTACTGACGCATGAACCACTGCACATGCCAAGTAGTAGGAGCACTGTGTATGTTCAAGTGGCTGTCGTGTTTCGCACTCCTCTGTCGTAAGAGAGGAAACGCTTGCTGTAATTATTTTTTTCTTTAGAAAAATAGTGGACACGCTCTACCGTGCGGATCCTCCTCCAGCCATGCACTAAATTACTCACTTTCACCGACGTGTGGGAAAGCCAGCACCTGGGTCCACCAGTCATGCACTAAATTACTCCGTAGTAGAGTGATGGTAGGCTACCCCGATCGAACCGCCGCAGTAATGCCCAATGAGCCATCAAATCACAAAACCCCCTCCTTTCCAGCAGTAAGTTGGACGGACGAAGCAACCATCATTTCACTCTTCTCTCTCAGCTTCCTCTCTTGAAGAAAACCTCCACTCGCTTCGCTTCTCCCTCATCTAGTTCCTCCTTTCACTCTTCTCTCTCAGCTTCCTCTCTTGGATGGACGCCAGAGCACTGGCCGACGTGATGTCTATGGCTCTGGCCAAAACCGTCGAGGCTCATGGTACGAAGAAGCGCAAGCATCCCGCCGAGACTACCGCAGACAAGCTCGAAGCCATCGCCCTGTCCAAGCCCCCCTCTCTGGGATCCCTCATTAAGCAAGTCCAGGTAATGTCTCTTGTTGATGATCTTTTTCTCGATCTTGATCGTGTTTTTTCATCTAACACGCAGTACTAGTACTGGTAGTACAACTTTCTGGGTGATCTTGCATGTGATTTTAGTGTGCCAAATGACGGTTCTAAATTCCTCTTTTGACCAAAACATGCGAGAGGTTGACACTGATTTCTTATAGATTACTTTCAACTACTCCCTCCGTCCCAAATTTCTTGTCTTAGATTTGTCTAGATACGGATGTATCTAATACTAAAATGTGACTTGATACATCTGTATCTAGACAAATCTAAGACAAGAATTTTGGGACGGAGGGAGTACTTTATGAACATCAATGCTACCTTTTAAGAGGGTATATTTGCCTCAGTAACTTGTGTTATGGATATTGCATGTAATCCCTCTGCTCTCATGCCTTTGAAGACATGTTCTAGTGTCTTTGTTCACTCATTTCTGTGCGTATATGTAGTCATATATGGAGTATAATATCGAAAATCATCTTATATTTCTGAACGGAGGTAGTAATAAAATATGGTTTCTATTTGAATTAGAACCAGGTCCACGGTGGAGATGAAGTTCTCAAAGTCATGCCATGTGAACTGGAAGACCTGATGATGAGTTCTACTGCTGAACTATCTAGCTGTTGTGTCCTTGTCGCCACGTGTCCTGAACTAGTGTTTTCCTGTAGCATTGTTGTCAGGCGTGTTCTCGAGGCTGTACTTGACCACAACAATTTCCTAGTTGTGCCTTCGATTACGAAGGGTGTGGTTCTTGTAAAGTTTCCCAAAAAATCTGATGCGGCTTGTCTTCATCATCATGTTTATGAGTGGAAAGACCACTTTGTTAGCTTCTCCAATGTTGACAAGATGGTGATGGTGCATGTAGACATCTCACACGAAGTCCATGGCCTAGTCAGTTATGCGGGGTTCATCCCGTAGGTCGGTGGCAAGAAATAGTGTGTAGAGTTTAGTTAGTGCAACTTTGCTTGTCTGTAGTAAGTACTATTGTTCAGTACTTGATTTGTGTTTGTGAACCATGTATTGTTTATTAGTACCGCCGCTTTTGGTGTGTGGTCAGTCCTGAGAACGGTCTATGTTAATGTCTGTCCACTCAATTCAGTCTGTATATTTTGAAGTATCCAGATCATATTTTTTGTGAGGACGGTTTATCAATTAGGTTACACTCCAATATATGTATGCATTGCAGGGTTTATCGCACCCACCAGGATTTCCAGTCCCATGGATGTTCGGTCCATACGATTTGTCACGACCTTTGGACTGTCCTGCTTGTGGGAGTAGGCGGGGCCCCTGCATGCCACGCGTAGTTGGACGATCAATCTTCTATTTAGTACTTCAACATAGTGATTTCCTGGTAAGGATTCACTCGTGTCACATCAAGTAAATCTTATTGATTTACTGTCTAAATCTTATTGATTTAATGTCATGTTTGCTTTCTTTTCCTACAATTTTACGATGCAGGTTTTGCCATGTGACATTCATCACAGAATAAACCGTTTGGTTTGCTCTATGATGGCTATTTTTGCAGGTTTCACTTCTTATGTTGTGTCAGTAACAAAGGCACTGTCCATCACTTATATTACTAGAAAAAATTGGATCAGTCTGTTGCCTGAGTACAAGCTGAATCCCTATGATGAACTGCAGTTTGGTTTAACAAAAACGCCACAATTAGTCCTTCTCGCGTTTAAACGAAATGAAGAAAAAAACTGGATCACGGTACGGATCCTAGTCAAGTTAGAAAGCTGATCATAGCAGACCAGACACGATCGCCGCTGTCTCGCACAGATCGAGCACTGGCAGTTGCTCTAGCACTGACAACAGCAGCAGCTCAGTCTGATCCAGGTGAGGATTGGGCACTGACCGCGTCAGCGGATCAGTCTGGTCTACCGGAGGATCGGGCATCGACACCGGCACCAGCTCTACAAGGAGCACCATCTCCGGCAGCAGCGGCGGCTTCGGCACCTGCACCAACACTTGCACTTGCATCTGCTCCGGCCCGTGCAGTTGCACCGGCAACAGACTAGGCTGTAGTTCGCACTTCATATACCAAAGTCCTTACAAAAACCGACATGTCCACCTTCTTGGTAAGCATTGGCCTCCCAAGTGCTTCGTTCTTTTTTATTTCCATGTTGTTTCACATGATTCACTGTGTTGATCTAACTGTTTGGGTATGTCTTCTTGTTTGCAAACAGAGAATTCCTAGAGCAACAAGGGAGTCATTCAACAATCCGGGCGACCGCGGCCAAGTTTCTCTTACCATGCGCAGCCTTGGTGTGAATGAACCTGCTCAATATACCGTAAGTACAAAGGATGGTCGCATGATGATTGATGCTAAAGGATGGTCAAGGTTCAAATCTAAATCATATCTTGCGGTAGGGGATGATGTCAAAATCGAACTTTCTCGGCAAGGAGAGCTGGTCCAAATCAACTTTGAAATTCTTCAGTAGCAGCACGCAACTGCCGAACTGATCTATCCTCCAAGAGATTTTGATGTAATAATCTGGCATGGTGAAACAAGTGTCATGTGTGTATAAGTAGTACGGCAGTATTATTTATCACATGGTATATCGTTGATAGAATTGCAACTCTGATTGATGGTTAGGAACTATCGTCTGATTTCATTCCAACAGCTGCCGTGCTTTATTCAATTTTGTGTATTCGCCTTGCGACAGCATCTAAAACCAGCGCCGTACCGATCGCTTGCAATATGAAAAGCACTGAGGTAGAACACATGAGCCCCCAAACATTCAGGGTCGGCCTGCGGCCCAAAGTCCAGAACCGTGAGCCTATCTGAGTATTATATTCTCAGCTGAACCCCCATAAAAAAGCTGAACCCCCATAATGCCCGTGCGTTGCAGAGGGAGTATATTTCTCGGCAAGGTGAGCCTGTGATATAAAAGATTTGTATATTTATTTACAGAGGGAGTATCTCTCTGTCAAAAAATATATTTATGTGTAACTAGTTACTCCTGTCTTTCTACTTCCTTTCGCTGATATGTGGGGCAACCGGCAACGGGGTCCATGTGCCATATGCACAAATTAGAGTGCCCAACTTCACGGTAGACGCACCCCGGTCGTAGCGCCGCAGTAATGCCCAATGAGCCATCAAATCACAACCCCCCTTTCTAGCTTTAGCAGTAAGCTGGACGGACGAAGCGGCAATATTTCACTGGGCCTGAACCCCCTTCTCCCTCGTCTGCTTGTTCAGAGAAAACCCCCTCTCGGCGATTGCATAGGGTTTTCTCATGGAGAACCAGGTATGAATTCTTCATCCATCCCTGATAAATCCAAGTTCCTTGGTCACAGGTAATGCTAGGATGGCAGCCGCCGGCGTTGATGCATTTTTCTTCCTACTGAATCTAGTGTGTTTGATTTGCAGTGCCCAAAGTGCGAGTACCCTACAAGTTTCTGTGCCCTCGGCGAGATGCCACACTTGTTCCTTCTCATCCTAACACAGCATTTTGAAACGCACACAGTATGTTCCTAGAATCCTCTTTTCTATCCGGGAGGGTGGTTTTTTTTGAACATGCTGTGTTCTCATATTATTTTTCCTGCAGTGTATTATTTGCTCTGCCAGAACATATGTACTCAAGATGCTCGGCCTTGCCATAACTGAATACACTAGTTTAATGGTCACAGTGAAGACAAGCCATGGATATAAGTTCCAAGTTGGGTTCATGAACCAAGAAGATCGCTGCTTTTTTTATGGCCGAACTTGGATAAACTTTCTCAAGTGTTACGGACTGAAAGTTGGCGCACGAATGTTGATGGAAATAGCAGAACCTGGTCTCATCTTCACTGCGATCTTCCACCCCGACGTCGTTCCAATTGTTCATCCATGTTAGTTTTGTATCTGGTTCTTGCTTGTTGCCTCGATTACTTCTTAATCCACCTATTCTGTCTAACTAATCACAATTTAACTTTAGAAGTAGCAACGAATCTCTCACGAAGATGCTACTTCTAACTAATATTTTCTTAAAATTGGTGGCACATGTGGGTTTTTTCAGAGTTAAGCAGTCTGCTCGTTTGTTACTATGTAATAACTCAGCTATTACTAATGGCACTGAAGTTGACTGGATCGACATCCACAAGTTCCTACACTTTATTGATCGTCTTGAGGTCCTTGAGGGGCGTTTCAATGGTGGAAGGCCACGTGGGATATATGTGCCACTGCTGCACTCGTTGAACAGATGCAACTGTGTCGAGAAACTTATGGTACGAGCTGTTTTCTGTTATATATGTTGTTCATAAACTATTGCTTATACACAGTTTTACAGCTGTGATCTTCTTGAAACAGGAACTGCCGAGTTCTATTGTTCCTATACAGATGCCTCACCATGGTCGGGTCAGGCTTGCGCTTGGTCACAACATGATGTTTATGTCAACCTACTCAATTCCCCTTGGAGGTGAAAAGATACTTATTCATGGGTGGTCTCAAATAATGAAGGCCCGTCCATCTTGGAGAATAGGACAGAAGATTATGTTCATGCTTTTCCATGGCTCTAAAGCGAATATCCCGTTTGTTGACCATGTTGCAAGATGAAGCCGCTTTCAGAAGGTTGTGGATGCGCGCGGTGGCGCCTGGGCCTTGTCCTGGGGCTTGGCGGCCTCACCCTTGGTTAACTGTAGGCAAAGTAGCACTGTTCGAGGCCTGCTTTGTATGGTTGAACCTGTATAAGTACTCATACTGCTTTTAGCTTTGGTTGTTAAGTGCCCCTGCTGGTTTCAGTTAAGGTTGTTAAGTACTCCTGCTGCTTTTACAGTCTGTCGTGTTTCTTCAGTACTGTCTTCCTCCAGCCACCAAAACCAAACCAGTGCCGGCGGGACCGCTTGCTTCCGCCTCCCACGACTGGCTGCGCCTTAGCGCACGCATCGCCGCCCCACCGTCTCCTAAATCGTTAACACCGACGTCCTCCGCACGCTTTGGTGCGCTCGCCGCAGCGCCGCCCTCTCGCGTTGTCAACATGGTCAACAAACAACAGGAATCGGCAGAAGTACGTGGAGAGGATGACAGTATGGGCCCACCACGTCAGCATATGGAAAAATAAAATGCTTCCTCCTAGTGTTTTCCTAACATCTGGGACCCACGACATTGTGAGCGTATATAGTCAATAGACAAGAGAACAGCACAAGATCGGCTGACACCTGGGACATAGCTACTCGAGCAGTATTTTTTTGTTTGGTATTGTTGAGACGGAGCAGGGTTTGAACTAGGTTGTGGCCCCTCTAGCCCAGGCTTATATTTTATGTTCACCGTGTGACTAGCCCAGCTATTTTTTCTTTGTGAAAATGAGCCCAGTTTATTTTTCTGAAGAATACCCAATCCAGGCCTACTTATTTTTATACGCCCTGATGGGCTACAACTCTTTGAAGATGCCTGCAAATCTTGAAAGTAACATGAAATGGGTTGTAAATATAAAAACAGATGACAAATTGGCATTACTTTATAATTTCTGAATTTTTTCACATTTTCAGATTCCTATTTCACTGGGCATTAACCTAATTTAAATATATCTTCAAAGTACTTTAAATCTGGCTCGACATTTCGGTATTAAAAATAGTTTGGAACCCACCGAAATATGCGAAATTGGCCCTGGCCAACCAAAAAAACAACTGCAATAAATTGCATAAGAAGTTACCATGAGCTATATATAAATTATTAAAAAAAAGAGGGAGTGGTCTGACTTGTGGGCCTGTTTAGTTGACGCGTATACAAGATTTTTTTAGTTATTATATACGTCAACTAACGATTCTAGCAGACGTAACCGTTGGATGTCAATCCAACGGCCATCGTGTTTCTTCAATCTCTGATCTTCTTGCTCCAGTCGCCAAAGCAGCACCGGTGGGACCGCCTACTCCTGCCTCCCGTGGCCGGTTGTGCTGCCGCGCAGGCCTCAGCGCCCCTACTACTCCCACCGCTGGCCAGGGCATCCCTCTACTCACCCACACCCCCTGTTATTCCGCGGCGACGGTAGCCTCACACCACAGCCGAACCGGTGAACCCTCGTACTCCTATCCGCGCGGGCTTCCACTGTCGCGTCTTCTCCGCCTCCGCGTCGTCCCCTTCCTAGGCCTCGCCGTCGTCCACCGTCGTGGTGCACTCGGCGCGGCGTGGTCAATGTGGTCAACGACCGTCTTCCATCGGAAGAGTACTGCACGTGGAGAGGCTGACAGATCGGTCCACGGCAGCCGCAAGGAAGTGCATCCTTATTATGCGGAAAATAATTATTCCTCCACCTGACAGCAGGGACCCACTGGACGGGCCACCAGTATTTCGTGAAAAAAAGTTTCCCCCTGACTGCTGGGACCCACAGGACGGGCCACCATATTTCGTGAAAAAAACGTTCCACCCTCTTTCAGCTCGGACCCACCGGAAGTGCCTCCTTATTACGCACAAAAAAATGAATACCCCCTGCTAGCTGGGACCCACCTTGGTGGGAGGCTGACTTGTGGGCCTACTAAGTTGACTGGGACGGAGGTCTTTGTCAACTTTAGTCAATATATGAACGATTCTAGCTCCAGTGACCGTACGATGTCCATCCAACGGCCGTAGTGCTTCTTCAACCTCTGGTCTTCTTGCTCCAGCCGCCCAAAGCAGCGCCGGTCGTGTCGCCTGCTCCTGCCGCCCGTGGCCGACTGTGATGCCGCGGAGGCCTCACCGCCCTCTACTACTCCCACCGTTGGCCAGGCCATCCCTCTATGCACCCACACCCCCTGTTATTCTGCGGGGACGGCAGCCTCACACCGCAGCCGAACGAGTGAACCCTCATACTCCTCTACGCGTGAGCATCCACTGCCGCGTCTTCCCCGGCTCCGCATCGTCCCCTTCCTTGGCCTCGCCGTCGTCCACCGCCCTAGTGCTCTCGGCGCGGCATGGTCAACGTGGTCAAGGAATGACTTCCATCGGACGTGGACTGTATGTGGAGAGGCTGACTGCTGGGTCCACGGCCGCAGCAAGGAAGTGCCTCCTTATTACGCGCAAAATAATTATTCCTCCACCTGATAGCAGGGACCCATCGGACGGGCCACCGTATATCGCGAAAAAATGTTTCCCCTGACTGCTGGGACCCACCAGCTACATCTTTGCATGCAAGGAAGTGCGTCCGAAAAAAACGATTCGCCCCCTGACTATTGGGACCCACCATCTACATCTTCGCACACAAGGAAGTGCATCCGAAAAAAATGATTCGCCCCCCTGACTGCTGGGACCCACCAGCTACATCTTCGCACGCAAGGAAGTGCGTCCGGGCAAAAAAAAACGATTCCCCCTGACTGCTGGGACCCAGCAGCTACACCTTCGCACGCAAGGAAGTGCGTCCGGACCAAAAAAACAAAAACAAAACCATTCGCCCCCCTGACAGTTGGGACCCAGCAGCTACATCTTCGCAGGCAAGGAAGTGCCTGACAGTCGGGACCCACCTGGTCGAAGCGTATGTAGCGTTGTCATTCTGGTCGCGAACGTGTACATACATATATACTGGTCGATGTAGAGGCGCGCACGTGCCGTAGTAGAGGCGCGTACGTGTCGTAGTAGAGGCGCGCACGTAGCATGTACACGTACGTACATCGGCCAGGGTGCAAGAAAGAAAATACGGCCACATATGTACATACGGGCAGGGTCTCGAACGCCTAATCGCGCATATGTACGGCCAGGGCTCGTGTACATGGCTAGGTCGGAACGGAGAAACAGCGTCATCGTCGTGTTCATGGGGAGGCAATGGAATGCATCGTGTTCATAGGGAGGCAATGAAATGCATCGTGTTCATGGGGAGGCAACGGAATGCGTCATGTTCATTGGGAGGCAACGGAATGCGTGGGAGCCAACCGGCTGGGTCGGAACGGAATACGTGGTCATGTTCATCGGGAGGGCTTGGACAGAACAGGCGATGGAAACGAGGCCTGGCGTACCACAAAATGAAGGAAACGGTCTTGTGTTCGACCGGCCACGTTCGAAACGGGATCATGTTCATCGGGAGGGGTCTGGCGTACCGCAAAACGGAGGAAACGGACCTCCTACGATCGAAACGGGGGTCCTGTTGATCGCGAGGGGTGTGGCGTACCACAAAATGGAGGAAACGGACTTGTGTTGGAGCGCTACGGTCGAAACGGGGGTCCTGTTGATCGGGAGGGGTGTGGCGTACCGCAAAACGGGACTCCACGGGATACTGTTCATCTCCATCGTCGACCTCCTCCAGCCTCCGCGGGCTACCGTCGACCTCCTCCAGCCTCCATGGGCTCCTGTTCATCCAGCCTCCACGGCGCGCTACTCCATCGGCTACTATTCAACCACCCCTCCACGGGCACCCCTCCACCATCTACTGTTCATCCAGCCCTCCACACCACGGGGTCCTGTTCAACCACCCCTCCAAGCGCACCCCTCCACCGTCTACTGTTCATCCAGCCCTCCACCACACCACGGGGTCCTGTT